>NC_051228.1:19978054-20153054 GCF_015220715.1 Pygocentrus nattereri | reverse complement strand
GTGTAAACATTTAAGGATGGAATGATATCTTCTCTTCTTTTACTCCTAGAGAAACTCTGGCAGCTGCATTTTGAATCATCTGAAGCTGTTTGATTGTCTTTTTTGGGAGTCCAGTTAGGACCATTACAGTAATCAACCCTGCCAAAAATAAAGGTGTGAATGAGTTCTTCCAGTTCTGCTGCAGTCAGATCATCTCTGATCTTGTTAATGTTCTTAAGGTATAAATATGCTGGTTGATTTAGGTGATTTAGTAATTGCTTTGACACAACCGCTAGAACAGAGAACTGAGATAGCTTTGCAAAACCTTAACAAAGGGGAAAATGAACATTGGCAAATATAGGATATATTTGTGTCTATTTGTTTCAACAGATTGGTTGAATATAAAACATGAATACATGCTTTGATTTAGTATGCTCAGCTTCATCAGCTTTGACATCCTACAGTCTCCCATGATAGATATTTGTATTTTGTAGACTATTTTGAATTAGTTTAATATTCACAATAACCCAGTCTTTAGGTATTAAATTCAGACATGAAAACTCATGAGCAGCAAAAAAGGTGACAACCTCAGGAGCCAAACTCTGCAGCGTACACTGCCAGCATCTTCCTGGGAGAAAGTTTAAGTGATTAACATGAAAAGTCTTGTGCATTCTGTGACCAAAATCCAGGGGTAATTACTGTGAAAATATTTAGTTCATTTAGTTTAATAATTATGCAAATACAAGTCATGTCTAAAGATGTGGAGTTTTCTAGGTCTTTTTACTTTTTTGTGTTATTTAACAAATCACAGACTGCCTCAGTTGACTTTGTACAGTAGAATACTGCATACAGCTGTGGTCGTCAATGCTGGTCCTAGAGCACCACTGAACAGGTTCCTGAGATGAACTGGGTCATGCAAGGCAGAGAAACTCCAGGACCAGGACTGTGAAATACTGGCAACATAGGAGGTATAGTACCAAACCTTCAGATGCTTTAGCAGGTCTCTCTGCTGAGCTACATATCTCTCAAACCGATCCAGGAGGCCATTGATAGCATTGACGTCCTGCTCAATTTTGACTAGAAACGTCCGCTTGTCTGGATCTTTTGCTGGGAAAATAAGAAAAGGCATTAGTAACCATGCAGTAATGTAAAATTTGTGAAATCTATCACAAAAAACACCTTAATCATACTGTCAAAACAAATTGTAACTTTGCAAGAGAAAGAAAAAAAAATGACGTAAATTAATGTAAGAGGACAACCTTAATATAATCTGTTAGTAATTCTGAGCCTTTTCTATTGATTCAATTATTATCAATCAAACAACAACATATAGAACCAATAACAATTTTGAACCTTCTGATTAAAGGGGTCGCCTCAGTTTGTTATCATAATTTATTTTAAATAACAGTGAAGTCATGTGACAAAACTATGAAATAACATTTACGGAGTTATGTGGGTCAAAAACAAATCTTCTATTTTAGGTTCTTTTAGAAATGTGTCCCCTTTGTACTGACACAGCTTTACACACTCCTTAATATTATTGGAGCAGCTTCATGAGGAGCCACCAGAGATTTTACAACAAGAATGAAGAAGACATACATATACTAAGATCTTGCTGTTGTTTCTTCCTTTACCTTTTCAATGTTTTATTTTTAAATGTAATTTTTCAGTTTCATACATAGCCATGGCTACATGGGGAAAACCCCCTTGTGATGATGTATCTTGAAGGTAAGATGAACTTCTGAAAAATAAAAACAACAACTGCTTTGAGGTGGAGTTTTGAGGATGGGCGGTATGAAATGTGTGTGTGTGTTTGTTTGTTTTTTTAGCTTTGTAGCAGTAACGTTAGTTATCTGGCTGCCTTCTGCTTTCACCAGATAGCAGAGAAAACCCTAAACAACATCAGCATACAAGCATGAACTTCACCTCAAAGAAGGAGCAGTTTTCAAAGGTTCTTCCCACTCTCTAGAAACACACTATCAAAGTAAATGTGGGGGATACAGCAACATTTTTTTTTTTACAATACATGATGTGTCACAACATTTATTTTTTCTGATATCTGTTACATTAGAACAGACTAACTAATGCCACATTTTAAAAATATTATCAATCCAAATACTTGTATTCAACATTTACACTCTGTGCTACACTAAATTCAATTAACCAGCATTAATTATGCTGTTTTTTTTTTTGTCAAACATGCAGTTGGGAAATTATTTTTCAGTACAAACAATATCCACAATATGCTCAGAAAAGCATATTGCAACATATACATGACGCTTTTTTAACGCATTTTTAACACATGACACTAAATATTGTCACATTGTCCAGGCCTAGTCATATGGATTGTGTACATGTGCTCACTCAGCGTTTCTGCTGAAATGAAGAGTACTGATAGTGAGTTTATCACTCTCTGCTGCAGTAAACGCCTCTACTCTTCCAGGAAGGCTTTACCATAGATGCTAGAACTTTGCTGTGAGAATTTGATTAAGCATTAGTGAGATCAGGTACTGATGTAGGGTGGTCAGTTCTGAATCAATCCATATCATCCAAAAGCTCCAGAGAACTCCACTCTACTCAATGCTTTTCAATGGAGATTTTAGAACTGAGCAACTGCCAGCAATGGGTGCATATTAAAGGAGCTGAATTCACTTATTAGAAGGGTGTCCACACACTTTTGAACATATAGTGTACATCACTAGATGGAGTTTTTACTAGTCTAGCTGGAGTGTCCTTTTAAATAAACAAAATAAATAAATTAGTGAAATATCATACCGACTGCACGCAGCTCTAAAAGCCTCTTGACGAATGAAATCTTGTCATCGATGTGCTTCGTCACCTCTTCCAGCTCACAGTGACTCATATTTCTGAAAAGCAGGTTAAAAGCTCAGGCAATAACATATAAAAAATAGCCTTTACAAATCTTAAATGGCACACAATGTGAAAAGCTTACATAACTACTAATACCAATACTCAGCATCTAGTTGATCATTATTAGTTGATTTAAAAAGACATGCAACTTCTTAATGAACTGGTGATGATAAATTACAACTGTATTGACAATATGCATATTATGCTGAATGAAACAGAGCCTAATTTTGTGTTTTTGCCACCCAGACTTTTTTCCACTTGTTCCTGTTTATCTTTTTTCCTAGGAAGCATTCTGATGTCCTTGAAAGACTGCATGGTTTGCTTTTATTCAGTTATTCCATCATTTTTGAAACTGCTGCATAATTAAATGTAAACAAAGACATGAGAACAGGATGTATGATGAGTTTAATGCCTCTGAAAGCTCCCTTGTATTACATAAAATGGTTATGAATACACTGCTTGATGAGTGAGACACTGCTTTACAGTAGATTTGAGAAGTTCTGGTCTCAACTGAGTTTTTAAAAAATATATTCATGGTGGACGTTGTGAAGGGAAAAAGTTCCAAAGAAAACATTCACTTAGATGTTCCATTACTCTACCATCATCAACATTCCATATAAAAACTAAGGAGACGCAAGTAGGTTCACTGGTGGTTTTAGACAGTAATTAAAATGGCCATATTTGTGTTGTAGTCATGGTGACACCTGGTTCCCCTCACCACCACTGTAAGGAAATCAGAGTCTCTACCAGTTCACAGATCTGAATGACGATTTTCGAAAGGTCTGTGGAATTTCGCTTTAAGTAGAATAATACACAGATCAAAATAATAAGCAGATTACTCATCAAATGAAAGAACCATACGCTGGTTTATACTTGAATGACAGTGACCAGATGCAATCCGTCATAGATAAGTGATTTAATATCCATGAGCAAGTCTTCCGTTTGTTACTTTATAACGCAGGCTTACAAAGTGCTGTACAAAAAGGCCAAGAATGAGCTTTTCCATAGTGCAAACATTCTACAATGACAGATCTCTTGTACACTTTCTCTAACAGAGAAGAAAACTTTAAACACTGTGGGAGGAAACAAATGAGTTCAAAGCTAGTTCTGAGTTGTTTTGGGGACAATTTTTTATTAATGAATGGCAGCGCTAAGGGACAAGTGCTAGAATAGGACAGAAAACATCTCAATAAAACATCACTGCCAGCATCACTGATGCTTCAACCAACTGCCCAACACTAGTTGGAGTGTGTTCAGGGAGAATGGACATCTAAAACATAAGATACTAAATATGTGGGGTTATTACAGACATGCATTTAGTGAAAATTAGTTTCTCAGTAAACATTCTCTTGTCAAATGTTGCCTTAGCTTATTACACAATGGGCTGGTTTCCAAGACAAGGATTTAAGCTTAGGCTTTGACTAACTTGCAGTTCTAATTACAGCTGGCCAATATGACAATATGTCTCAATATTGTGATAAATTATGTGACAAAATAATATATTATGCTTTTCTGAACATATTGTTTATATTGTCAGCACTTGCAGAACACTGATCAACTGCATGTCATTATAAAGACAGCAAAATGATTCCTGTTTAACTGGATTTATAGCAACACAGTAGGCAAAATATTGAATAACCACAGTATTCATAGTGTTTATCATATCTTTTTAAAACATAGCACTAGTGGTTCTTTTACCTGAGTTCCAACTGATGTCTGAAAATATATAAAGATCATTTATCAGGAAATTTCTTGAAGTATCATGATATATTTTTGCCATGTTGCTCACCTCTAGTGCTAATGGTAAATCACCACTGGAAACTCTTTTCAGTCTAGGCTTAAGCTTAATCTGGGTCCAGGAAAATGGTGCTCATGTCTAAATGTCTGTAGGTACCTACTCGTGCAGTGTTTCCTGAAACCTAGGGTGGATAGTGAGTTTGTCTTCCTTTGCCACTACTCCTCCGCAAAGGCTTTACACTACATATTGGAGAATTGCTGTGAGGATTCGGCTGCTTATAGTCAAAGGAGCATTAGTGAGGTCCCCATATGTCATGGGGGGGGGGGGGGGGGGGGGGGGGTTGGTTGTTCTAGTGTTGTAATAAAAAAACGGCCTTAAAACTACAAAACACTACTGCACACATTGAAAAAAATATGGTAGCTCAAGGGTTCCATAATTAATATAATTAATGTAACAGTTCTATTTCTTAGCCTCACAGCAAGAAAACTGCCCCTAGTGTGAGTGTGATTTTATATGTCTATGTGTCTGTAATGTGATGTAGGGGACCTGTCCAGGGTGATTCCTGCCTTCTGCCCAATGAATACTGGGATAGGCTCCAGCTTCCCCCGTGACCCAGAAGGATAAGCGGCTTTGAGAACATGTGCGTAGTTCTATGTAAAACCATGAAATCTATATAAAACCATTTCACTTTTGTGAAATGGTTCGTCAGACTGATGGAGAATTTGTTGCATGCAGTTCTATATAGAAACCTTTTGAAAATGGTTCCATACAACACCAAAAGGGTTCTGTTGTTGTTACAACGCCAAGCTTGTAACAACCCTTTTTGAAAAGGTTCTATATAGAACCATACACAAAGCATTCTCCATCAATCTGATTAACCAATGTTACCATGCTAGGAACCATTTAAGTTTGAAATAGTTCTATTTATAAATCATTGTTCTAAACGGAACCACTGCCTTCTCTACAGAACCATCCTTTGGTAGTGTAGGAGCCAAGCAGTCATGTTTACAAAAGATGTAGCAATTGCTCCATTTATCATTTTGTCCGGAGTGCCCATTTAAGTTCTTGGAGGTGTCAAAATGTTGTGATAAATATCTGAAATCAGAACTCCTTAAAACGGAGCTCGCGCGGTCCCGTCAGAGTAACGTTAAGCTCCTTGGGTCCCTTTAACTGAAGGACACAGGCCTGGTTCCTATATTCAGCTTACACATGTCGTAATGCTCGATATATATGGTACAATAATAATGAGAATCATACAAATACTCGCTACACAGTAGCCAAGTTTTCTCTGACTGAACTAAACTCGTCCAAAGCGAATGGACTCGAAGTCCTGAACCGCCCACCTTCATAAACTGCGAAATGTGGACGAGACTGAAGCTGGCGAATAGGAAGCAGACTTCAGCCTCGTGAAACGCGCCTGTTTTGGCGTTATGAAAACATTTTAATAAAATGTGAATATCTTAAATGGCTTTAGTTCACAGCAAAAGCGTAAATCTGTGCCGTATCGAGACCGAGCCTCTCAGAAAAGGAGGCTAAGCTAACGGAGTTTGCGTTAGCCAAGTTAGGCTAAGTTAGCAGTCGCCAACTGTAAACACTTCATTTCAGAAAGTCGAGGCAGGATTAGCTGGTAAAACACATAAGGTTTCTTAAGTTTTCACAATGACTAAAAACACTTACGTGATTAACGATGGCTGCTTGTCAGTGTGTGAAATATTCAGCAGAGAAAGTTTATTGAAGTAACATTTATTTTTATTTTATAAACCAGTCCAGACTCTTCTTTGCCGCGCCGGTGTTTGAACGATTGGCGGTCTGTGATTGGCTGTACGCGTTTGCGTCACGGTGAGTTTTGCCTGTACGTGAGATCTTGTATCTTCACCAGTGCGAGTTCTCTGGCTTTACCTTGGACTTAATTTACAGTGAATTTAAACCTTATTTAGAAAATGTTTTACTAGACTTTACAAATTATGGAAAGGAATTTCAAAATGAATTTATGGAATTTAACACTTTTTTGGCAAAGTATAAATAGGTGTAGATACAAAAGGGAAGACCCCTATTATTGTCAAAGGTTTAAAGTATTAAATATCTTTATGTACCTCTATCACCATAATATCTCATTATCTTTTTTACTTTCTTTTGTGATGTTTCTCAGTGTTGGTTTATTTTATTGTTTCTGTTTACTGTTTTCATTTGTTTTTCTGTCCCTGCCCTGGCTGTATTTTATTTGGAGTTATATGATACACCCTTTAATCTGAACCTGTAACAGGGGAGTGTGATGTTGATGTATGTGCAAATATTTAGTTAAGAAAAAAAGTCAAGAACAGAAACTATTTTAAAAAAAGGATGAACCACAAATGTGCATATTCTGTGACTCTGATTATATATATATATTATTAAATATGACCTAGTCACTCTTTAAAAACATGGTTCTTTAAGGGTTCTTTAGAAAACCACTTGCACGAGTAAAGCGTTCTTTGCATCATAAATAGGTTCTTTACATTGATGGAGAATGTGCTGTAGATGGTTCTATATAGAACCTTTTTAAAAAGGGTTCTTCTATTGTTAAGATGTCAAGCTTGTAACAATAAAAGAACCCTTTCATATAGCAAATTTAAGCACATTTTTAGATGTGGCATTTGCCACATTGAGTTCTCAAATTGAGTTCAACATATTAAAAAAAAATCATAAAATATAATATAAATTGCACCATAACTTTTGCACAGGTCACATTTTGTTAGATTTTTTTCACCAGTATGTTAAATTCAGCTAATAAACTGTATATTAAAATGTGCAGGAGGATGTTCTCTGTAGAGGATGTGTTCACTTATTTACACAAAATCAACAACAAACATCATTTGATCAGGGGCACCCAAACTGTTGCACATGACTGTATGTACAAAAAAGCTTTATACCATTGTTTTACTTTTTTATTTAAAACTTTGGCTAATTTTGCCCACATCACAAATAAAAACAATACAAGATTTATGTGAACAGAAACAGTACTCAAGTACATTCAAAATGTAAACAAACATCTGGCTGCACCTTCAAAAGAATGTTCCGGAGAAGTTTTCAGAGATAAAAACGGATATGTGAACCTTCATTTATCATCGCACCATTTAATAAAGTCAGTCAGGGTCAGATGGCTACAGTATTTCACTCATATTTTAACAAACTAATCTCAAGAATGTAATAAACATTGGTCCCAGTGCTGGTCAGCTTCTCAGAGGCCCAGAGAGGCCTTCAGGAGGGAGGCCATATCTTCGGGAATGGTGTCTACATCTCCTGAAAGAGTGCAGATTATTACTCAGAAGCACATTTTTAGACGCTACTTTAGAAGCATAGTTACTTCTACAGTACTGACTTAACACATAGTACAAAGCTGTATTTATGATCAAATGACATGTTCTGTTCATTTTCTAAGAGTAAATAACTGATTATATCCTCTACAGAAAACACATCTGCACATTTTAATGCACAACTACTGTTTATTTGCTGAATTTAACATACTTGGTGGGGGTGGCCTGTGCAAAATGTATAGCACATTATGTATTCTATGTTTTATTTAGAAAGTGTGCACCAAAATATGACATTTTACTGGACATTTAAGAGTGTTCTCTGTGGAGGATGTGTTAACTTATATACATCTAAAGATCAACAAAATATGTCATTTGACCAGGGGTGTTATAACTTTTGCATACAAGTGTAAGTTCTGGCTTACTAAGAAAAACCTCTCATTTCCCCCTCTCATTTCAGGCAGGTCACAGCCTGCCTCCCTGACTTCAGTCTAAACTACTCATAAGGAAATTCAGTTCGCTTTATTTTTTTTTACTGTTTTAGCATTTTATTATGTGAGAACCACTGAAATAACAGTATCTACTTTCATTTAGAAAGGCTGTAGTCATTTCTGGACATCACTTAGCTACTTTTCAATTGTTTCAAAGTTTCTTTTTAACAAACTGATTTTAAAATGCTTCACTGACTAGAAAAATGGTTTACATGATTTCCTGCTAAAAAAGCATTCAAGTACATAAGTATTCAAGTGTAGGTGTATTTGCCATGTTTTTATTTCTAAACTTGTGTATGTTGCACCTGGTAAACCTTTTACTATAAGACGGCCTACAGAGCTGTTAGAGCTCTTTTTGTATTTTTTTCTGATCATCTCTCTCTGTAAGAAATGTAGACAATTTATCCACAAAATTTTCATCAACACTAGCAATTTACATTTCAATATCCAACAATGACAAACTATTTAAAGCGCTACAACTTTATTTGTAAAAATTATTTTTCAGTGGAAATGTAGCTAATGAATGTTCATCACTTTAAAAAATAGACAGTTCTGATTCTAAAATCTAATTGGCTGAGCCACATTCAAAACCGATGTAAAATACACAACATATACACATAACTGCACGTGTCAACTGAATTCTATATTAATGCACCAAGTTATTAAAACACTGTGCAGCTAATGGAATAATCTTCAACCACTATCAAACTACATGTATTGCAGAATTTTATCATATTGTATTTTCTTTCTGGTGTAATCTCCTGGTTTGTAGGTTTTATGGGTCTATAGACCACTGAGATTGTGCATAATTTCATAATCAGGGTCATGCCCAAATAAGGAGTTCCAGGCCTAAGTCTTTTTGTCTCTATGGGAAATAAAGAATGACAGTGTCCAAAATTCACCACTGTTAAACGAACATTCCATAACAAATTAGCATTTCTTCCAATGAATAATACTCAGTCCCCTGAATTATGAGGTCTGAATTATGCAGCCTAAAACTGCCAAAGCTTCTAAACTACCATACTGGACAAAGCATGCTGGGTTGTGTGGGGCATCTTTTTGAGGCCAGTAGCCACGTTTACATGCAGCCTGATAATCCGTTAATAATCCGACTAATAGCTCAATCGGAATAGACTAGTCTGACTGAAGATGATTTCTATCTGATTGAACATAAAAGAAGAATAATAACTGTGTGAACACCTGTATCTGATTACATTCCCAATCGGAGAGTTTGAGCACGTTCTGCACATGTTCATTCGTGTCATAGCGAAAGTTTATAACCTTCAACATGAAAAGAAACTAGTCTGCAGAGGACATGAAGTTTATGCTTTGAACTATGCGTTGTCCACTCGGATTACTTGTAGTGTGCATGTTAACAGAGATTTTCCATTAGATTGCTGAGTAGAGTGAGCAGACAAACACATCAGTCTTAATCTAGTCTGAATGAACTCAAACAAATTGGCTGAAATCTTTACATGTAAACACAGTCAGTCTTATGACGTCAGTGCACAGCAGTGTTAGCTTGCATATACTGCAGTATTTTGTATTTTGATTCCTCTGTAATCAGAGGATCCAGTGACATTTTAGGGGAACGTGCACACAGTAAAAAATGTACCTTTGAAACATTTTGAAATAGTGATTTTTGGACAACCCTATTTGTTTTTCTCATTGATTAATCCACCTTACAATCCGACTACAGGACAACGACACAGCCTCTACATGGTCTATTAAAGAACAGAGAATTCTACAATAACCCTTAAAAATGAATGAGATCTCACAGGACTGGTTAATGATCATCACTGCAATGACATTTGAATGTGTGCACCTAAAATGAGCTCACCCTCCTCAGCGGCAGTCATGTCCTGCTCTAGTTTGAGCTTCCTCTGGCCGATGCGGAGCATGGCGTCCTCTATGGTGTCCTTGCTTATCAGTCTGATCACTTTAACGGTCCTGCAGCAGGACAAAAACATTCAGATACAGAGGGTACAAACAAAAATACTGTCTATCCAACAGATTTTATATATTAATATATATATACACACACTACCGTTCAAAAGTTTGGGGTCACATTGAAATGTCCTTATTTTTGAAGGAAAAGCACTGTACTTTTCAATGAAGATAACTTTAAACTAGTCCTAACTTTAAACAAATACACTTTATACATTGCTAATGTGGTAAATGACTATTCTAGCTGCAAATGTCTGGTTTTTGGTGCAATATCTACATAGGTGTATAGAGGCCCATTTCCAGCAACTATCACTCCAGTGTTCTAATGGTACAATGTGTTTGCTCATTGGCTCAGAAGGCTAATTGATGATTAGAAAACCCTTGTGCAATCATGTTCACACATCTGAAAACAGTCTAGCTCAAACTGACCTTCCTTTGAGCAGATTGAGTTTCTGGAGCATCACATTTGTGGGGTCAATTAAACGCTCAAAATGGCCAGAAAAAGAGAACTTTCATCTGAAACTCGACAGTCTATTCTTGTTCTTAGAAATGAAGGCTATTCCATGCGAGAAATTGCTAAGAAATTGAAGATTTCCTACAACGGTGTGTACTACTCCCTTCAGAGGACAGCACAAACAGGCTCTAACCAGAGTAGAAAAAGAAGTGGGAGGCCGCGTTGCACAACTAAGCAAGAAGATAAGCACATTAGAGTCTCTAGTCTGAGAAACAGACGCCTCACAGGTCCCCAACTGGCTTCTTCATTAAATAGTACCCGCAAAACACCAGTGTCAACATCTACAGTGAAGAGGCAGCTGCGGGATTTTGGGCTTCAGGGCAGAGTGGCAAAGAAAAAGCCATATCTGAGACTGGCCAATAAAAGAAAAAGATTAAGATGGGCAAAAGAACACAGACATTGGACAGAGGAAGACTGGAAAAAAGTGTTGTGGACGGATGAATCCAAGTTTGAGGTGTTTGGATCACAAAGAAGAACGTTTGTGAGACGCAGAACAAATGAAAAGATGCTGGAAGAATGCCTGACGCCATCTGTTAAGCATGGTGGAGGTAATGTGATGGTCTGGGGTTGCTTTGGTGCTGGTAAGGTGGGAGATTTGTACAAGGTCAAAGGGATTCTGAATAAGGAAGGCTATCACTCCATTTTGCAACGCCATGCCATACCCAGTGGACAGCGCTTGATTGGAGCCAATTTCATCCTACAACAGGACAATGACCCTAAACACACCTCCAAATTGTGCAAGAACTATTTACAGCAGAAGCAGGCAGCTGGTATTCTATCGGTAATGGAGTGGCCAGCGCAGTCACCAGATCTGAACCCCATTGAGCTGTTGTGGGAGCAGCTTGACCGTATGGTACGCCAGAAGTGCCCATCCAACCAATCCAACTTGTGGGAGCTGCTTCTAGAAGCGTGGGGTGCAATTTCTCCAGCTTACCTCAACAAATTAACAGCTAGAATGCCAAAGGTGTGCAATGCTGTAATTGCTGCAAATGGAGGATTCTTTGACGAAAGCAAAGTTTGATGTAAAAACAATGTTATTTCAAATACAAATCATTATTTCTAACCTTGTCAATGTCTTGACTCTATTTTCTATTCATTTCACAACGTATGGTGGTGAATAAGTGTGACTTTTCATGGAAAACACAAAATTGTTTGGGTGACCCCAAACTTTTGAACGGTAGTGTATATATATATATATATATATATATATATATATAAAGGTCCCTGTTAGGAGATATTAAAGGGACACTCTGGGCAAAATGCAAAATTTAACCATCAACATGCTGATTTGCATCCTATAGCAGAGCAGCACTACATTTTATGACTTAAAGACTACAAACGCCTCCCTTCTGATGATCTTGAAGGTGGGAAAAACTTTTGAAAAATGTCTTTGGGGTGGATTCTTTTTCTGAATTTTGAAATAAATTGCAATAACATGTCTGTGCTTTTGTAATAGTTTGGAATGAACATCAAAAAGTTTAAAGTACCTTCATATTTATTCACAGCAAAGAATAACATAAAATGTCAGTCATTTTATTTGAAGGCATTATAAATATTTATAATGTTATGACTGTTAATGTGTATTTTAGGTGGTTTATAATTATGCACAGGTCATTACTCCATTATCCATTAGTGACAGTTGTGCTGCTACATGTTTAAGTCACTAAATAATTTATTACAGTCCATTATTAAACCTTTATGAAGTTTATTAAATTTATAAAACATTGCTTAAAGGTTCTAAGTGCATTTATCATGTATTATGAATACGAGATATGAGGTTTTCTAATGACAGCAACACTATGCAAAGTAGTCCTCAATAGCAGTCAATGTTAGCCACGTTAGCATTTCCAGCTTAAGCATTCCTGTAACTGTCTGATAACGAGCTTTCTGTCTGACCTGGTTTGGCCAACGCGGTGGCAGCGGTCCTCTGCCTGTTTGTCATTATAAGGGTTGCAATCTATATCATGAAGGATGACCACATTAGCAGAGGTCAGGTTGATGCCCAGTCCCCCAGCCCTGGTAGACAGCAGAAATACAAAGATGTCTTGATCCGTGTTGAACTGATCAATCAGACCAATTCTGTGGGGAAAAAAAAAAGTGCCATGGAGTGAGTCTCTATATTCAGTGTTCTACATGATAATGAAACAGGTCTCATACACTGCTACACTACTGTACTGTACTGTTTGACATGACATTCATTTACACAAGAATAAAATATATTACATCAAATGTTGCCAAAATTAAGTGAACAAAGGGTTGATGTGATATATTTTGATATACACATTAAAATGTATTAATATTTTCCCTGCATTAAAGGAATGGTTCAGCAAAAATCCTACATGCCCAACTTACCCCAAAAGTAGTCAGTAGCCAAGACAGGTTTGGTGTCTGATGTTTTAACTGCTAGACAGTTAAAAAATAATAGAATTCTATGCCACCAAAAATCTTTAGTTCTATGACATTAGCTTCGTAGCTCCAGTTCTAAACTAAAGAAGCAAAGTTTAGATATCAATCATGTCTTGACTGTAATTTTTCTCATTAAATTATTCCTTTAACCCCTTAACCCAGTCAATAAAAGAAAACTGTAGCCCATCTTTTGATGCCCCCTCTGTGCCATCCTGTAGTCCTTCATCAGTGGACTCTGACCACAGCCTGTGGTTTCTGACCACAGAGCTGCCTTTAGCTGGATATTATTTTTGGAAGACCAGTCAGTGCTGTCAGTGCTGATGCTGTGCTGAGAATAATATCTGGACAACAGCAGTCCTGTGGTCAGATACTGTCAAGTGATGAACTTTGATAAACCGTGCAGCAAGATGGACCTAATAAAATGAGTGTACTTGCATCACTATTGCTTGTATTCTAGCCTTCATTAAGAGTCACTCTGGTTATGCTGTACGCCTTGGCTCCTCAAATAGCCCACCTGTCACTCATGGGCGTAGAGCCATCCAACCGAATGTATCTGTGCTTATGGTGTCTGAGCAGCACCTCCAAGATGTCCAGCATCATGGTAAACTGGCTGAAAAGGACCACTCGGTCACCCTGAGCGAGACACAAAGACATGGTGAGTCAACTTATGAATGTATCAACCAATGGTAATCTTTCTGTCTTCTGACATACAGATGGCACCCTAACATGCGGATTCTCACAAACCATGCACAAATATTCAGTTAGAACACCAGTATCCACAACTGATGATTAAGTATAATAATGCTTCCCAGGAATAAGGACATGAAATTCCTCAAATCCATGAATGGGCCAGTCACAAGTAGTGAGTAATATTTGTTTATATAAGCTGTATCTGTCAACTTGGGTAGGTTTTGACTGCTAGAAAAAGCAGTCTATAATAGCTAAACAGACAAGTTGGTCACTTTAGGCTTGTACTTTAATTAATTACTTTATCGATTTGTATTTTTCTACATCATTTTAACACACCAGCTGTTCTTTATGCTGTATGAAAATTTCATAATCAATGGATCACTAGAAATGCTCTAAAATCACTTGGAACAAAACCTCTTTATATTAACTTATATTAAAAGGTAAGTGTTTTTAGGGAGTGTTTTTCAGGAGTGTTTTTGCCTTCTCCTGTAAAGTTGCTATTTTGAAGACACTTGTTTTTCTTTGGGCAGCAACAATATGGCAATTAATTTTAATGTTAATGCTAATATATGGCACCAAGGATCAATGCCCTGAGGACAAAGCATATGAAGAATGCTAATTTCTAAACACAAACTGTTGTGCTAAACACTTCCCACCTGCTCTTTGAGGTCTCTCAGAATCTGTGTGAGGAGACGGAGCTTCCCTGAGTCCAGAAGCAAGTCAGTGTCCAGCTGGTGCTCATGCAACGCCGAGTACTGCTGGCACAGCCGATGAAGCTCAAAGTCTGACATCACTGCCATGTCCTCCTTTATCAGAGCCGGGTCTGATTCACGGTGACTGGGCTCCTGCACGACAACAGAGCAATATTCAAAACTCCCCAGTACCTACTTACTGTAACAGACAGAGCATGCAATGCTTACTCTTAAAGCTCAGCATATAATCAAATTTACAAAATTCCCCCTCCCCTCACCCCATATGTATGTTTATCGTCTGAAGTTCGCCTCTTTATTTTTTCACTGGTGCTAAGAGACGGACAGATGCAAAACAGTCCTCAAAAAACCCCCAGATTTATCATTATTTTACCATCATCAACATTCCTTATTAAGTTCAGAAGACTAATGTAGGTTCACTGGTGGTTTTGGATAGTAAATAAAATTTTTATATTCCTGTTGTAGTCATGGTAACCCCTGAGTCCTATCACCACCACTGTAAAGAAATCTGAGCTGAGGTTTTTCCAAAAAAAAAAGTGTTGAGGGGGGACATGCATCCTCACTGCCACCCTGAGCTGAATTTGCTTGATAAGGGGAGTATGTATCCACACCTTCAGCATGAGCTGGCTCATAGCAGACAGGCGCTTGCTGGTGTAGTACTGCCGGTGCAGCAGCGGGTGATTGGCCATTTTCCTCAGCTGCATCATCACGTTGGTCAGTTCCCGTTCTGGGCAGAGACATACAACAATTAACTTAGCTTATTCAGAGAGACTAGCCATGTGCTTAAAGTGTAGATAAGGGATCTGTTTATTGTTACTATGACAATTACTTATCGGCTTACTAATGATCAGCTGAAGGCAGCGTTTCGACTGAATGAATTCTCCAATGTTAGAAAAGATTACAATTGATTAGACCAATTTTAAATAAACCTTGCACTAATTCTTTGTCCAAAATGACATTCCCAAGCTATTCTCAAAAGTACTATTATTATATTTGCAAATTCATTCAACACTTTTTTTCTCTTGATTGTGCCAAGAATGTATAAGAAAAGCACCGACTGTCCTGTCTGAGGCCCACTTATAAATTTGTGTGGTTTTGTGCACCATAAATAGTCAAAATTCCTTTTGCATGACCATTTCCAATCTCTCTTTATCCCTTAGAAATAAACAGGCTGTTTTCCTTACTATGCGTTTAAGACTGATACATATGGAAATGAGCTCTGTTCTGATTGGATGCCATGGATTGTGTCTCATTCAAAACTGCAGCCCGGGCTTCAGCTGCTGTAGGCTAAATAGGTGTATATGTGAATGGTGGATACGTTGATGCTATAATGTTAAAATGTGCTTTTCTGAGCACACTGGATACATTTAGCCAATATTATCACCACCATCATGGTCCTTTTCATACATACTCTCTTCAGTTTTGGTGCTCTTTAGTTTGTTGAACAGGTCGTCATACAGCTGCTGCTGTTTTTCACTCATGGCGCAGAACTCAATCTGTTCTTCCTTTGCAGGAAGCTGCTTCAGGACCTGCCGAACACAGAAGAGCAAGAGCCTGAATGACAGTCATAAGGAGTATTTTTTTATCATACCTATCATGCACAAAAATGAAACTGCTTCACAGAAAATAAACTTTATTCCATTCATTACAAAACAAATGTTAAACCATAAACTGAACAACTGAATGTTTAAACATGGCAAGGAGAGCACAGCTAGTGCTAGCTTTGCAGGCTAAAATCTCACATGTCATGATTTTGAATGCCAACATTGCTTATCTATTTTATCTAAGAGCTCACTGCACAGCCCAAACACTTTAAGGCATGTTCTGTAGGTGCAAGCAAGTTTTCTGTTGCCACATTGTAATCCTGTCATTAGCAAAAAAAAAGTGTCTCTATTTTTGTCTGTCCTTGTCCATGTGGAAATGTCATAATGTTGGAGCAATAGAAATGCTTTAATTTTTATCTAACTTGTACTAAAAGTAAAGAAGGCTCATTTGTGATGTACAAAGCTAAGCTGCCACGTAATCTCTACAAATATTTTTTTTCCACAGATGTACCGAGAAAGTGCTACAGTAACACATTTATCAGTCTATAAGCTATATAACTTAAACTAGATATTTTATAATCTATAAAAAATACATTTTTGACTGAAAATATATCAGATTTAATGTGTTTCTTTTCCACTGTGCATGCACATATTACGGACTTTGTGGCACATACTGTAGCACACATACTGTAATCATAAGTATAATTAAGTTGTAAATTTATGTACGCAAGTAAAAAAAATTTTTTTTCTCTCAATCTACATTACTTTGGTTCCTGTTAGTACTAGTGTGTCCTGAATTGCAGTTATAGCCAAGAATGTTTTCATTTCAGTGCATCACTAGTCACTTACACTCACCAATAAGATCCATTAATCCAAAAATCAACTTTGAGCAAAAAATGGAAGAGAGTAATAAGGCTCAGACATTTCATTTTTAATTTTCATTCTTCTCTCCTGTATACAGTATAAAAACAGTCCCAAAAACATATTTTTGTCAACCACACCAATGTCCAACTGTACTGACAGCCTTTCTGTGACCCATGAACCAACATACATAAGCACGCAAAGCTTAATAATGCATTAGAGATATTGTACTACATGTTTTCACGCATACATGCATGCACAGACATTCTGAAAGCAGCTGCATTATGCATTTCCTCTCATCCAGTATGCATGCAGCTGGCAGCAGTGCAGTACCTCACTCTTGATACGGCGCAGGATGAAGGGTTTCATGATGAGTTTAGCATGAGCGATGCGGTCTCTTTCAAAGCTGCTCTGCTCCTCTGAGGATTTCTAGTGGACATTTACACACACATACATGCACACATATGCACACATGTAAGTACGGACATACACTATATTTCCAAAAGTATTCACTCACTCACCCATCCAAATCATCAATTCAGGTATTCCAATCACTTCCATGTCCATGGGTGTATAAAACCAAGAACCTAGGCATGCAGACTGCTTCTACAAACATTGGTGAAAGAATGGGTCTCTCTCAGGAGCTCAGTGAATTCCAGCATGGTACCCTGATAGGATGCCACCTATGCAGTCCAGTCGTGAAATTTCTTCACTACTAAATATTCCACAGTCAACTGTCAGTGGTATTATAACGAAGTGGAAGCGTTTGGGAACGACAGCAACTCAACCACAAAGTGTTAGGCCACGTAAAATGACAGAGCGTGGTCAGCGGATGCTGAGGCGCAAAGTGCGCAGAGGTCGCCAACTTTCTGCTGAGTCAAACGCTACAGACTTCCAAACTTCATATAGCCTTCAGATTAGCTCAAGAACAGCATAGAGAGCTTCATGGAATGGGTTTCCATGGCCAAGCAGCTGCATCCAATCCTTACATCACCAAGCACAATGCAAAGCCTCAAATGCAGTGGTGTAAAGCACTGCCACTGGACTCTGGAGCAATGGAGACGTGTTCTCTGGAGTGAGGAATCACGCTTCTCAAGCTGGCCATCCGATAGACGAGTCTGGGTTTGGCGGTTGCCAAGAGAAGGGCAATTGTCTAACTGTTTTGTGCCAGGTGTAAAGTTTGGTGGATGGGGGATTATGGTGTATGTCACACAACTGCCGCTCACTGAATGTTTTCTCTTTTTTGCAATGTTTTGCTGTGACAATGACAATAAGCATCTACATGTAATAACATTAGACGTAACTGAGCTATGCGGCACCGGAGGGTCACAGTGCTGCATAGCTCAGTCCTTTTACTGTCCTAATACACTTGATTGAACTTCTTGTCAGCTTAGTTTTCTGTGCAGTTCCTACCATGGCGAACATCTTGGCGATCTGTGAGGTGCTGCTGGAGAACATGTTGGGCATGATGAAGTTCAGCAGAGACATCAACTCCAGCAGGTTGTTCTGCAGTGGCGTTCCAGTCAGCAGCAGTCGATACTTTGCCTGTGGAGAATGCGCACAAACTCAGATTAGTGCTTTTGGTGTTTACTGATATTAGCTAAAATGGCAGTAGTGATGATGTTTTTAATTTTATAGTTTACAGTAAGTCATATTGTGTTTTAAACCACATCGACAAGTCTGCACGACCTTAATGAAGACCTGGATGTGGTTTGAAAGAAGATTTTTGGATAAATTTACAGAAACAATTTGGGTGTCTTGGCTGAGTGACTATATCCAGTATAAGTAGATATTAAGATTTTTCACAGCTTAGAACACATTTTTATATCCCTCATTTACATTTTTAGGTGCCTACAGCTCTGGAGTTTTATGTCATCAAGCTACTCTCAATACCCATCACTGCCACCTCATCCCTTTACAGACATTACACTGAAGGTCAGACCACAGTCTAAGAAAGGCACTGGTATGTTATTTCTATGCTAAATTCATACCACTTTTGAACACTCTAACTTTATTAAAACTATACTGGGAAGACGAGTCTGAGGAGTTCAGTTTAAAAACGTCCATTGTTTACATCTTCCCGAGTGTAGACTGACTCAATATACTGTGTTAATCTTAAGTGCAATAGGTGTAAAAAATATCTCTCTCACTTGTTTTGGTCCTGCTCACCATTAACTGTCTTTTGGGAATCAATAATTAGTCCACCCCCCCCCCAAGGGTTTTCAAATCATCAATTCAACCATCTTGTTCCAGATCAACATTTGGAGAAACTTCACAGGGGCTTTGAATAGAACATTCTACCAAAAGGGTGATGGCTTCTACCACTTTCTTAGACAGGTGACCTACAGTACTGAAATGCAATGTAAAGAATTTCTGGTCTCAGCTTAAAAAAGTAAGTAACCATGCTGCAAATTCTGAGTTTATTGAACTTAAATTAATAAGTTCCCAGAACATAAGTTAACTTACTATCAGAAGTACCCTACAGTACCCTAACTCTGTCCAGGGTGACCATTCTGGTGAGGCCTTGGCTAACCCTGACCCTGGGAAGGAAGAAAGAAAAAAAAACTTTGTATGTTTTAAAAAAGGATCTTAGAGGTATAACAGACCTCACATCATTTACTTTTAATGACCGAGCAGGTAGACCTTGGTCTAAGAGCTGTTAAGTTCATCTGGGAATGGGTGGCTGCACGTAGTGAGAAAAATGTATTTCTTTCAACATTTCAAAGGAATTTAGTGCCTTTTTTAGTGACCTTGAAAATGTCAGATTTAGCAAGTAAGCTCTGCATAAAACTGGAGACATGCCAAGTTTCCAGAACTGTCAGCTTCTGTATCAAAGCCTAGCATCCAAAAGACAATGCATTCTATTTCAGTACAAAAACTGGTTTAAAGTAAGGATGCAAATGTGGTGGAACAAGCTGCTCCAGTTGAAAATGAATGCCAGATTCTCACTACTCTGTTATTTGTTAAAGGAACGGTTCAGCAAAAAAAATCTAACGCAGTTTTTCCCTCTTACGTCAAATGTATTCAATCAGGTAAAACATTATACCAGGCGCCTGACCCCATGCACCGATAAGACCTGCAAAAGAAAGCAAGAAGGTGGTGCCCTGAAGGTGGTGCCCTTGCTTGCCCACGAGAGCCGTAAAAAACAGCAGGAGGATGATGCCCAACCCCTGGGCCAGCCTCTTGAGCCCCAATTCCTGTTCCACGGCTGTCATCAAAGTGTAGGGTGCCTTGGACAAAATATTTGGTGTCTAAAGTTTACTTCTTTAGTTTGGGAGCCACAAGATTAAAGTAGATATCTAAAAGAAGCCTATAAACTGTGCCAACTGCATGCCTACATCATTGCTTCAGACCAAGTGGAATTTTTAAGTAATATGTAGTAGGCTTGACTATGTGGTTTCTGACACTGTATGACACACTGTCATCTATAAAAATGAACTAAAGCAAATGTGTCAAGCTCCAGTCCTTGTGGACCAAAACACTGCAGACTTCAGTATGCTCCATCAATAAACACACCTGATTCAGCTCATCAGCTGATTAGCAGGGCCTTCATGAACTTAATTCATAGCTGAAGCTATTCAAAGCTATTATATATATATATACATATATATATATATATATATATATATATATATATATATATATATATATATATATATATATATATATATATATATATAAAATCAGAGCCCTGATTCCAGCACTGCACCATTTCACATCAAACTTCTCTGAATGACCTTCTGGACATTTCACTGTTTCTATTAACCAGAAATTGTGCGAAACCTGCGAAATTCCTTTTTAATGTCCCTTTACTCTGGAGATGCACTTACATTGATGGCCATGAGGTGGCGGTAGCGCAGAGAGCTCATGTTCTTTAACATGTGCCCCTCGTCAAACACTGCATATTCCAGTTTAAGTTTACGGAACAGGCTGCGGTCATTGGAATTTCCGATGGCCAAGTTGTACCTGGGAGCACAGAACAAAACAAAACCAGCAGATCTATGGTCAGTTCTTCCTTGTCCAGTGCTAATGAACTTACATCTACTAATTATGGGTGAGCTGATAAAGCATTAGCTGTCTTACTCAAAAGTGCCTGGTCTTAAGGAGCAGCCTGTGAGGCACGTCCATGTTTCATTACCATGAATAATGAATGCTGCAGGGTCACTTTACCTGGACCCTTTCAGATTCAGCCTAACACTTAGTATCGTTAGCACGAGCATGTTTCCCTGAGCAAATTCACACAGCTTATGGCCCTGTGTTATTGTGCGGAGATTGTGGAGATACATATTTGCCCTGGTACTACTCAAGTTCACATACAGGTGTTATATGAAGGGTCCAGCTCTTTGTTCAAGGTATCGACAGCACTAGAAGGCATGCCATATTGGAAGCATGCACTTGGTGGGGCAAATATTACAGTGAAACTCTGGCATTCTGACCTATCCAGAAATACTAAGCACTTATTTTGCACACTAAATTTACAGTTCAATGCTTTTCCATACTTCAACTTCATAAAAATTCAATGCTCTAACTTTAAAAACTTTAAATGTTTTAGTTAAAGGTGCCACAGAAAGGCAGAGCTAAACAAGGAGTTCAGTACATGGAACTGAAATACCATGAACTTCAAACGCTGTTGTCTCCTCTTTTAAATGCAAACTAAATTGTTACATAATAGTCTTGACTCATTAATATTTAAGCCCCCAAAATTTACATACACCAGCCCACAGGGATGTGGGAATTACTGAGGGAGCTGCACACCCCCTAATTTCAGAACTGCCACTGTCAAAAATAACAGTAATAATGAAACGTTCTGAACATTATAATAATTTGAGCATAGTAGACCCACATGTGCCTGAGCAGAGCAGAGTTTGCAATTTTACATTTTCAGAACCTACAGTAGCTGCTTTGTTTGAGTGAACGCTGTCATTTCATTACCCTGAAAAAGTGTTCAAGGTGTCACAGAATCCATTTATTCAGTATTTAAATTATTCTGCGATATCTACATAGAAGGTGTATGACTTTGGTCAGGATGAAACATATGTGGTTTTGCATGCTCATTCACCATAATTTGGCCCTAGAATGAAACAAGCTGTTTCCCCTTTTTCAGTGGGCTCAATGAGCTGAAACTGCCTGCTTTGGAGATGTCACTCAAACACACACAGGTTGAGGTTCCAAGATTGTGAGCAGAGTTATAGGCCAGTTTCCAAAGCAGCCTAATATTGTTTATTAAAAATATTCATCATTCACTATAATCAGTTATTATAATCAATCATTATAATAACATTTATCAGCTGTTATATCACCTGCTCTGTGTACGTTTTCAATGTTAAATAACTTCCCAGGCGAATCTACAAGTTTAAAAAAATAATTTAAACAAGAATGGCCACTAGAGGGCGTGCTGACAGAGGCTACATAGACACAAACGTTCATGTGTTATTTTGCCTATAGGCCATACATGCTAATGTGACTCACGTTGAGACAATGATGTTGTAGTCCACCAGCCCATTCAGTATATCATAGCGGACACATCTTCGCTCCTCGATAGAACCTACGGAGACACACATGGGTTAGAAAACACATTCACAGTATACAGAGATCACAAATTTACTTTTGACACATCACGGAACGTCAGCCTTACCGTAATAAACCAACACTTTAAAGCTAGGACACCAGAGGTTTAGCTCCCGAACCCAATTATCTATCAACAGAAACATAGTTAGATATCTATACACAGTCATACACATAAATTCAAATATTTCTGGTCAAATTCCATGTTTTAGTGATTTTCAAAGACGTCCTCTACAAAAAAGAAAAATCTGCATATTACTGTTTATTTACTGAATTTAAAAATATACTGGAAGAAAAAAAACTTCCATAAATAAATAAAATTCCATAAGTGTTTTTTTAAACTCAGCAAATAAATAGAACTGATGCACTAAAATGCTTAAGTGTGTACTCTGTATATGATGTGTTCAATTATCTGTTTTTTAATAGCATTTGCTGGCCCTCAATGGCTATGTAAACAGTATATTCAAAAGATATTACAGTGATAGTATCACAGAGGGTAAGATATTCTAATTTTAATTTTCAAATGAAAAAAAGCATTATATTAACCACACTGAGCACTGACCGAACTTAATACCAGAACCTAATCTAACCCTTGACTAAGACAAATACCTAATTTTCGGCCACATATTTTAAAGAGAAACACCTTTAAAAATTGTGACGCTTATATGCGGAGAGCAGGCGCCTTCAGTCAGCTATCTAGGTCTCTAATTTCTGTATCTATATATCTTTGTATTTTGACTCTGTTCTGTTTCTAACTCTGTTCTTCTCACCCAGAGTTGAAGAAGGGACAGTGATGAGATGTGGCCCATGGTTCCCGTTCTGATACAGGTGAGCCAGAAACGAAATGGCCTGAATGGTCTTCCCCAAGCCCTGCAAACAAAACAGCCTCCAGGTATGTAACAATAAGAGATAGATAATGATAAATGCATGTCTTCATATCTCTATGTCCAAGTTGACTCTTTCACGTTATTTGAGTATCTTCGTACAGCATATTTACCAGTATTTTAACATACAAAGTGCCACTTCAAGAGGGTTTATTTTTGCCAGTAACTCATTGCTGAGCACAGTTACTCAGCTACACTGTGCTGGTGTTACCCTTTAAAACTAGTTCTATCCTGTAAGAAGTGGAATCACACTCACATTACATTTTCAATCCCATTCAAGACTGTCGTAATACATTTGTTATATTATAACTTCTTTTCTAAGTGCACTACCTACAGATTGCAGATTGGCACAATTATTTTTAAAGTAAGCATAATTTCTTTGACTTCACTAAAACCAGTAACAAACAACACTTCTGTTCCCCAACAGTACTTTAGTCAGAATCCCAAAACACCACATAACCTCGTGTTCTATTGCTTTTTATACAACAATTTTGCAAAATAAAGAAAACCAAGTAAAAAAGGCCCCCCCCAACACAATGTCAAATGTGCTTAATTACTAGCTATTCCTTCAAAAAAAGTCAAAGTCTAATCTGCAAAGTCTAATCTCTATATATTTGACTTTCTCTCCTCAAATTCTTACAAAGGTCCAAAATGATCAAACATACATTTTCTCCCTCCCGAAAGACAACATATAGCAAACTACAACCAAAATGCCGTTAAATTTTACTGAACATAACGTTACGGAAAGGTAGGTCACTGATGCTTTAGTCATTACAAAAAACGCAGAGCATATTTCACACATATTTAGCTAAAAGAAGGCAAAAAATGTCATGAAATCACTTGCAGTAAAGAGAGTGGCTTCAATTAAGCTGATTAAATACCCCAGTTAATGGAATACACTCTCTTTACTACATGTGATTCTGCCTTCTTTTATTTAAATAAATACATAAGGGAAAAAACAAGACATCCATTTCTGAGTGTATGGTGGGATTAAAATATCTGTTATGGAGTTATAAGAGATTATACCCCAAGTGGGCTGGCATCGAGCACTGTGCCATTACTCTAGTTAACACTGGAGGCCTTGTTATATTGCCAATCACAGTTGCCTAAAAACAATAAAATTCCTTTGCAGTAGAACAACAACATTTAAGATTACAACAGAAGTTAGGACACCACTGGGGTTCTCCTAAATTTAGGACAGTGTTTAGGAAATTTTGGCTAGTTAAGATTGTTCTGTAATTTTTGTTTCACTGTAAAGCACCTCATAAATTAAAAAGATACAGTTACTAAAATTATAAATATAAATTCCATCTAACCATCTCATCTGCGAGGATCCCACTAAGCTGGTTCTGGTGAAGCAGGACAAGCCAGTTAAGGCCGATCAGCTGATATGGTTTCAACTGGAACCTGGACACAAAAGAGAAACCTGGGTTTATCATTAAGTCATGACAAAGACAAAGGCAGTCAACTCTCAGTGTACAGGTTAATAATTCTTTAGGACATATTTCTGAGGATGTTAGATGTAAGATAATTGACTTGGATTAGCCAAAGGAAATATGTTTAAAAAAATAAAAATCCAAGACCATGGTTCTCAGGCGGGAAAGGGTGGAGAGCCCTCTCTGGGTCGAGGATGAGCTCTTGCCTCAAGTGGAGGAGTTTAAGTATCTTGGGGTCTTGTTCATGAGTGATGGTACAAGGGAGCGGGAGATTGACAGGCGGATTGGTGATGGGTCAGCAGTGATGCGGGTTCTTTACCGGTCTGTTGTGGTAAAGAAAGAGCTGAGCCATAAGGCAAGGCTCTCAATTTACTGGTCGATCTACGTTCCCACCCTCACCTATGGTCATGAGCTTTGGGTAATGATCGAAAGAATAAGATCGCGAATACAAGCGGCCAAAATGAGTTTCCTCCGCAGGGTGTCTGGACTCTCCCTTAGAGATGTGTGAGATGGGTGAGAAGTTTGGTCATCCGGGAGGGACTCGGAGTAGAGCCACTGCTTCTCCACGTCGAGAGGAGCCAGCTGAGGTGGTTCGGGCATCTGGTTAGGATGCCTCCTGGAAGCCTCCCTTGGGAGGTGTCACAGGCAAGTCCACCCAGGAGGAGACCCCGGGGAAGACCCAGGACACGCTGGCGTGACTATATTGCCCAGCTGGCCTGGGAACCCCTCGGAATCCCCCCCAGGGAGCTAGTGGAAGTGGCTGGGGAAAGGGAGGTCTGGGCCTCATTGCTTAGGATGCTGCCCCCGCGACCCAAACCCCGGAGAAGTGGAAGATGATGGATGGATGGATGGAAAAAAACAGGAGTTTCAAAAAGTTCAAAAACTGATTAAAAGCTACAGAGAAAATGCGTCTCCTAACACCCACCTGGAAGACATGTTAGACACCAAAACTGTCCTCATCAGATAAACAGCACTTAAAACAGCTTTCATCTTTGAGAGAGGAGAAAATCAAGCTGCTTCAGATTTGAAAAAAATGTGAAAAAGGATGCGGAGCCTTCAAAAAAGGCCTCTCTGAGAAAAGAAAAATTTCCCTTATAATACTGAAACTGGACCACAGAACCCGGAACACTGAAATCTGGATGAGTTTCAATGTCTTGGGATTTCCTTGATTGTGAGAAGCAGAAAATGCTAAACCAACTAAAACTGAACTTTGGAGATGCAGTGCTGCTGTAGTTTTTAAACACTGTGTCCACTCACTGTCCACTCTATTAAACACTCCTACCTTGTCAGTCCAATTTGTAGATGTAAAGTCAGAGACAATAGCTCATCTGCTGCTGCACAGTTTGTGTTGGTCATCCTCTAGTCCTTCATCAGTGGTCATAGGACGCTGCCCATGGGATGCTTTGGCTGGATATTTTTGGTTGGTGGACTATTCTCAGTCCAGCAGTGACACTGAGGTATTTAAAACTCCAGCAGCACTGATGTGTCTGACCCACTCAGACCAGCACAACACATACTAACACATTACCACTACATCAGTGTTGCTGCAGTGCTGAGAATGATCTACCACCCAAATAGTACCTGCTCTGTGAGGGTCGAATTGTAGAAGTGCACCTATATAGTAAGTGGAACTGATAAAATGGACAATGAGCGTAGAAACAAGGACGTTATTCCTGATCGGTGTATATATGAATAAAAAAATAAAACCGACTAAAAGAGATCAAACCTACGTGTTGTTGAGGATCTGTGGTTGGGTCATGCAGCCCTGACCAGTCTGCACCACTTGAGTCATCCTTCTGGAAATTTCCTCACACTTTCCCATCAGGCCTTGCACCACCTCCCGCTCCCTCAGGACCTCACGACACCCAACGAGAAGCTCAGTGGAGAGGCCGTTCCCTCTGTGCAGAATGTCGTCCTGAGGAAGAGACACAGCTGTTTTACAGCATACAGAGTTTCTCTTATTAACCCCATCAAACCATACTTAATCCATTCAGAGTGTTTGTCTTCATCTCCTTTAACTGATTAAAATCTTCTCCCAGAGTATTTGGCAAGTGTTCGTTATCCACATTGGTCAGTAGAATCTATCACTGTATAAAAGAAGCTCCATGCTGCCTTTATGGAAATGACTACTACTGATTGTTTCATCAGAGTAACAATGAAAGGATGCTGAAGTGTGAAGTACAAACGTCTGAACATTCAGTCAAATTACATGGTTTGTTAATTTTCTAAGCAAAAATACATTAATACATCCTCTACAGTTCACACTTACATACGGCTTATGAACTTAACATATAGAAAAAATTGTGTTTATATAGAAAGTAATGTCAAAGTATTGTGTTCTCTGTAAATCAACAAAAGGTGTGACGTTGACCAAAAGCTTTTGCATTTGACTGTATGCATTAAAATGATCTGCATTACGTTGCATTTTTTGTGCACTGTGATTAGGGTATAGTAATGTATACAGCAAATGAACATACTTCTGATTTTAATTCTGAAATTTTTGCTGCAAAAATCCACCTTAAGTGACCATTCAGACAAAAGTGCTAACGTGGCTAACAATGAATGGAAGCTCACAGAGCATGAAGCCCCACGATTAGTCACGCTCATGCTAAAGGCTGAATTTCGCGCACAGCTAGCTTCTGTTCATTGTTCCAGTTGATGGCCCGATTGAAGAGATGGATAAGGAAGTAAAGAAAAGGAAGGCCAGGGGGCGAGGGGATGTGTGTGCGTGTGCATATACACACTGCAAATATACTAAAGTCAATACATAGTTGTATGCAGTCGTTTGAATACTTCTGGTCATGTTACATGTTTTGTTGATGTTAAGTGTAAATAAGATAACACAAAAAACAGACTTAAATATGCCATTTTCAACAAAACTTAATTTGAAATTAATTTGCTATGCAGTGAGCATAGAGTGCTGAGTTTAACACACAGGCAGAAAATGAAACATAAAATATAAATCATGCACAAGCCACAATTTATGTTTTATGTGTATAACATATGTTAACTCATTTACACCTCAGAATAATATGTAATCTGACCAGGGGTGCATACAACTTTACGTTGGTACATACAGCCACTTGCAACTTTCCAAAAAAAGGGTAAAAGCATTGTCAATAAGGCATGATAAACGTAAATTAAAAAACAAAAAAAAACGTATGTTTAAAAACAGAATAGAAATAGAAGAGAATTTAAGAGAGAGGTAGAAGCCTCTCACCAGATCATTCCATGTTTTATATGGTCGCAATTCTACGATTTTCTGAGCCTTCTTCAGAGAGCAGCCAGCGATTAGCGTTAGCTCGTCCACTGTGGCGCTCTGAAAGAAGTCCAGTATCTGACCCTTGAGTTTGGGCAGCGTTTCATCCGCCTGGTCTGAATCAGAGTCCGAGTCGAAGTTTCTAGCCGTTTCCTCGAAGTCACTGTCGTTGTCCTCTGAGCTCACGGCTTGTTGTTTGATCATTGTAGCTGGGCGTCTCCTCTTTCGCGTCTCTTTGGTCCCGTTGAGAGGTCTGTGTGGTTCTGGCTGTGGTGTGGTTCTGACAGGAGGCTGGACCACTGGAACTGGCTGTGGTACAGAAGTGCTGGGATCAGGATTCGTTTTCTCGTGTTTTGGAGCAGGAGGTGTGTCTGATTCATCACTGCTGGACTCCACAACTGCAGTAAGAAGTCGTAGACAACAGGTACAAATTTAACCTCATAAAGATTCATTAGCAAATCATCATGATGAATGATTTAATTAGACTACAATTCTTAATGAGAAAATGGAAAGAGCCATGACTGATTCTACCCAATTACAACTCTTTAGGAAACAAATAAGTGCATCTTAAATGTTGAATACGATTACAATTCTTTTTTTAAATAAATAAATAAAAGAATCAATGAACCATGAATGCTTTGTTGTGATCAAGATTTATTATTAAATATTTCAGTGCCTCATGAATTACTGAGCTCAATTACAGTTCAGTTCTACAGAAACGAACATGAACGATTCTAAGATAATCATTCATTACATCATAAATGATACAGTGATTCAATTTGGTTATAATTATTTAGGAAATTATTTAAAGCATTGATGTAAATGAAAGATTTCCAAAATTAAAATGTCTTGTATTATGCAGGATAAAACATAAACAAAGTACAATATGGCCTAGCATATTGGAGCAAGTGCTCTAAAACAAGCTTCCTTAGTAGGGCGTAAGAGGAAAGAAAAACACTTTATAGGAAGCGAGTGAACTTATGAACTTCTCAAGGCCGAACGGCCAAGATGGAAAAACACCAGCAATCATGCTAGGGTGTGTTAGGATGTGCCTGGTACAGTGTCTTTTTTAAAAAATGATACAGACCGGACTTGCAGATAATATTTCCACATGACCCCATATGATAGACGTATGGATATCAATTTGGACATAATGGTGGTGTCATGAGATTAGGAAATAACAAAAAAGGGATGGGGTGACACCACCCCATCCTTACTGAGGGTATAAAATATGTGTACAAACCCTGTATCTGTGTGAGTGTTGCCTGAGGGCTTCTGGGAAACATTCTCCATGCTCAAGAAGGAATAAATGACCTGCACTTCTGAAATCCGAATAGTCTTCTCGCATTTTTTAGTTCGTTTGATTCTTTTATTTTCTTTCAACTATTAAATTCGTCTTATTTTACCAACCATAAATAATACCTAGGCTTAGTAGTCAAACAAGTGTCAAGTGACGACAGCATCATGAACAATTTGGTTCAATTATGATAAGTTAAGGAACAATTCAATATATCATGAATGATTAGATCACGATTCCTTAGGAAATGAATTATTCAGTTTGATTATGCTTCACTACAAAACAATTCAATGTGTCATGAATTATTCAATTCAATTACAATTCTTAAGAAACAACTGGTTCAATTATGATTCAAAACATCATGAAAGAATATGATTCTTTAGAAAACAATTCAATGCAAAATGAAAGATTTGGTTACAATTCTTTAGGAAACGATTCACTGCTTCAAAAAATTATTTTGCTTAATTGTGATTCTTCAGTAAATGATTCAGTTCATCATGTATGATTTGATTAGATTATGATTTGTGAGTATCAACCATGATTCAATGATATTCATGAAATCTTACATTTCATCATAAGTTGATTCAGTTTAATGCTTAGAATCATTTTTAAAAATATACTGAACACATAAAAGTGACTGGGGGAACTATTTACATACAAGTGGAATACAGGCAATAAAAACACGTTTTCCCATGAGGACCACAGACAACACATTTTACTATCCCAGTACAAACAAATCTGAGACTGTTAATCAAATGATTACCTGGCTCAGGTGTGACGTGTGCTGGAACCAATTTAAACTGGCTGGGTTCAACATCTCTGCCCTGTTATACTGGTCTATATTTTATTAGTCCCTGCCTGGAAATGCTGAAACAGCAAAGTAGTCCCTGTGGGAGCAGCTGAGCTTACTAAGAGAGAGCACAGTAAACATGCGTATCACTGCTGCTGCTGCTGTTGCTATTCCAAAGCCTCCTATGACAGTACCGACCACTCACCTCAACTGTATTGATATTTCATCTGCAATTCAGTAGAATTCATTATTCTGAAATGATCTAAGTATGTCTCTCACTTAACACAATGTTTCTCTGTTTATTATTTTAACTGGAACAATACAGACATGAATACGGAGACATTTATGAAAGGGAATTTCACCAGTTTTTGAAAATTTCTGCATATTTAAATTGTTAAAATGTAAAGACATTCAAAAACAAACAGAGTCATTCAGGGAGGTTTGATGTAAAATGCTCCATTCTAGAGTCAGAACTGTTCACAGTGGTGGTGAAAGGAACCAGACATCCACCTCTAAAAGCTCCTTCACATAAAGTCTTTCCATGAAATGGCTATGAATACGACACCCGAGATATTGTTCTGAGAAGGTTTCTGCAAAACATATTTTAAAATGTATTAATGGTGAAGAGATTCAGGTTGAGTGTTATAAGCCATGACATGGCAACCCCTTGCTCCTGTTACCATCACTGTAAAGATGTTAAGTTTCTCTACAAGTTAAGTTTCTATACAACAAATCAATTCATGTCAAAACACTCCGAATGACTCTGTATTAATCTTAACGATTGACTCATGCAGAAATAGTCCAGACCAAAAGATTTCTCATTCAAGTTGAACATGTAATAATCGACAGCAGACACAAAGTCCTCACCGCGGTCAGAGAACATTCTCAGCGCCTCCAGGGCATCCTCTATGATCCAGCTATGCTCATGAAGAACATCCCTCAGCTCCTATGAGAACACAAATTGCACAAACGAACTGTTCTACTAAAGAATGCCTGAGGATCTCAGTCTGAACTTAACAGTTTGTTCCACATTTCAGCTCCAGACAGTTTTTGGAACAAAGGCACAATATAGGACAGAACAGAGATTATTTACATAAATCAAAAACATACTAACAAAAACAGCCTGTTTAATTCAAATTGGATCAAAAGAAGTTGGAAAATGATCAAGTAAAAATTAATTACAAGCCAAAATCACACAAATATTATAAACAAGTAGACTTCAGGTTAAAAAAAAAAAAAAGTAAAACGTTTTTTTAAAAACTCATCCAACTTCTCTGTTACCTGTCCTGAATATCATTGTACAGTTTGGTGAAACAAATCACACAAATCGTGCGTCAGAGCACATCTCTAAACCGCACATAGACTTCTAAAGTTGCATGTAATTTTGTAGTTGGTGACATTCCCATATTAGAAACTTGATGTCTAAGCTAATTTACTCAGTGAGAAAAACAAATGCAGTTATCAAAATCTCTACCGTGTGGTAAACAAAACTGTTCCAAACCTGATATGTCTTTTCTACATACGTTTTCCACTGAATGTCGCTGGATCATCTAAATTATGTGGCTGTTAAGGAGCTAAATATGAGCACGGGTATAGCCATGCTAAAGGCAAGCTACCACTCCTGAGCATTTAAATGATGTCCACTAAAATCTGTTATTTAACTTAAACACTGTTATGATAACACCAGGTACTCCTACTGCACACAGTTAGAAATAAAGTTGCTGTGCTGATACATTTTCCATTCATCAAGGTACAAACAATGTAAATGTACCTTCAAAGATACAACACTGGTTTTAAGGTCCAATTGTGAACCTTAAATGTGTTTTTCCAGTTGGAAAATACATATTTATAACTTTTCATAACCTAATGTTTTAAAACAGAACAATAAAACAAAAAGCCTAGAGACAAGACAGGGTGTAAGTCAATACAACTACAGGTTCTGAGATGTACCCTTGTACCCCACTCTGCTACTACCAAAGCAACTTAACTACCACTCTGTACAAAGTTGCTGGTTTGTCTGAGGTGTTTTGTGAGACTGCCAGTCTAATAATGCCAGAGCATTGCACAGCAACTACATATAGCAATATATCCATGAAAAGAAACAAACGCCCAATCCCAATCTTACAATAAAAACATAACAGCTTTGGAACATCTTGTTTACCACAGGGCTTGACAGCAGTGATTTTCATAAATCCTGTTCATTCTATCATAAAGAACCCAGCTTAGACCTGAAGCTAGTAATATGGGCATGACACTGCCGACAGAATGACACACGGCTTCAGCGGTCTATTGCTGTGCTCCGTCAGGACCTGGTCAGAAGGACTCTGATGTGATTTCGGCTCATTACGTTTGTCATTTTGCCTTTGGGTCTGGGTATCTCGGACACTGCTGTAGCGACTCACCTCCTTCACCAGATGGGGGAACTTGCGCTGTAGCCGCCGCACCATGCTCTCCTGCTCTTTCCATGTGGGCTCAGGACCCTCGTCCTCTGAATCGTCCGTCTACATACAGGACACAACACAGACATGTGACCAAACAACACGCACCAGTACAACTGCAATGACTGGTCAACAAAGTCTGACAACTTCAGCTATGGTAAAAAGTTAATGCCACCTATCATTAGCTCTGTAATGCTCTGCCATTCTGACAGCATGTAATACACTACAGTAAGTGTAGGGGCTGATATGGCTTTTACTGTTTTTTCACCACAAAGGAAGAAACTGGAGAGGGTGTAATAGATTGATTAGCCAAATAATCAGCTAGGCTGGCACTATAAATTATATTTTGGTCATTCACATGATGCATGTTTCCTCAATAAACACATCATGAACTACCATGACAGAAAAGGTCAAATTACCTCATACATGCAGCACCAGAGAGAACCTGCTCTCCCACATGGGCGATGAGGAACCTAACAATTAGGCTAAACTGCCTATTACAAAACCTACACATGCACATCTCAAAACACTCCTCCATCTGGAAATACACACCTGCAAAATCATCAGAGTCCGGTGTTGACTTTTAAGTGAGTAAGGCAGTAACTGGCACAGCAAATATACTTACGAACAAAACAAAAATAAATATTTAAATACATATATTATTTTCATATATGTAGCTATTTATATAAATTCAAATACATTTTGTTTATACATTTATACAGTCTACCCTGCGATGAACTGGCGACCTGTTCAGAGTGCGTCTTGCCTTCTGCCCAATAACTGCTGGGATAGGCTCATGATCCAGAAGGATAAGTGATTTAAAAAGTGTGTGTGTGTGTATCTGTGTGTGTGTGTGTGTGTGTGTGTGTGTGTCTGTATTCATGTATATTCATTGGTTTTCGTAGTGTTTGTAGAAACAGCTGTTGAAGTAATGCTGACTGTGTCTTAGCCGTTTAAGTGCACAGAAAATGTGGTTGCAGCTTTTGGCATTTCTTTTCTATTTATTTTGTATAGTAGGGAATTGTGCTTTTGTGATTTTGTATTTTGCTATTTGCTTAAAGGAGATATTGGTAGTAGTACCACAACTGTAGTTTAACGCTATTTTAATAACAACTTCAATTCGCTTGTCATATCGTCATCCTCACACCCGACAGCTTTACTGAACATTGCACTGTCAACATCATTTAGCCCTATAATAAATCAGTTGTTGATAAATTATTAAAATGGAGATATGTTATTAAAATAACTGTGAGTTGAAGCCCTACATAGCAGTAAACAAAACCCAAAAATACAGTCATGAAGTTTCATAAACACAGCCTCCTTCAGAGAAACAATCGTGACAAGGAACAAACAGGTGGACCAGGCGGCCGTACATCATTGCAGAAAAGAAGATTAACCGCGGATAACGTCCCATGAGGGAAAGCAATAATGTTTTTGTCCTTGAGCTGTTTTCTTAATTCAGTTTTGCAGTTTGCAGCTATGTACACAGCCTTTGTATCATTACAGTACAGTATGCTAGCACAATCAATCCCTATCCTAGCCCTGGGAGAGCCACTCTACACTCATTTTAGTGTTTTTCCTGCTCCATCACACCCCATCAGATAATTATCAATGTCTTCATAAGTCAAATCTGATGCGCTGGATCAGGCACTGCACAAATATGTGCACTGTTAACCAGTACAGCCTAAAATCTTATCATAACATACTTTTCCATCACATTCAGCACTAATAATTACTGACAATTATGTATTATTCCTAATGCTCAATATTAAGCGTGAATGGTAAGATTGGTAAGATTTACCAATGGTAAGAATGGTAACAATGAATGGTAAGAATGGTAAGATTTATTTTAGTGTAACATTCAAAAATAGCTTGAGGTATATGAAAATGTGTTTAAATATATATTTGTGAAATATATAGGAATTTAAGAAGATTAATGAAAATAATATTTTTACACGATTGAATTAATAATAAAAGCTAGCTAGCCAACTGTCTCAATGACTGGGAGATGCTACATAATAGTAATAATTACTTTATTTAGGGAGTATCCCATCAGTGCATTGCACAGTCAGAGCCAAGTTGAGCTAAGTAGGGACTCAGAGACCTTAGATAGTGATGTTGAATTCCACTGTGGTATGTAATATTAATAAGTGATATTAATAATATTAAGTGTTTCAAAGGACTTTTAGAAGTATTATTGTCTGTTTTGTTCTGTGTAAACTTGGCTCCAAGCATGTTGTTATTAATGCCTTCAAAGTTACCAACATGGGTACGCTACTATTAATCATAGTATATCGTTAGTTTTTTTATTGTGTAAAAATTGTTGGCCACCTTGTCAGAGCCATACATTCAGTACACTGCTGAAAGTTTTCTTATGTTAATTAAGGCTGTATTTTTTATTAATCAAAAAAAATGTAAAGGAAAATGTGATGAGCGCCTCCTAGTGCACTGAAGCAGAAACAACAGGAACAGAATGACACAATCATGTTATTGAAAATAATAAAACAAGCATTACTGAAACAAAAAAGCTGTAAACCTTTTTACAAAAATGTAAAAGGGATAGGTCAGAAGGCATTAAAGTTAAAAAATCAAACATAAATAGATGCCTTCTCTTACACTCTTATTGAAGAAGAATGAGATGTCTGAACTTGGTATTCCACTAGAGGGCTGTGTAGGGCCTGTCTTACATTTTGCTCAGTGTTTCTAATCGTTATACTCCAAAGAATGAAACAAAGAAAGACTACTGCAGCCAGCTAAAGTCTACTGCACACTAGACGGGAAGCTTTGCAGCATCTCTGGCAGATAGTACAAAGCACAGCTATAGCACATAGGACGTTCAAGCTCATTTTACACACTATTTGTATAGATTCAATGGACATCATTTAGTGATTTTAACATTCATGTATCTGCTAATAAAGTCTTTACAAACTTACTGTTTGACAGCTAAAAGTTACAAGGTGAAATATGATATGGCTAGGCTAATAACATTAGCTAAGTTTTAAACCGATGCTTAGCTTTGTCTGTTACCTGAACCTTTTTGATTTACTCCTTTCTACAGGTAAATTTCAGGCTTATGCACTTAAAAAAGATGGTTCATGATGGTTCATTGTCTCTTCAGTAAAGACAATGCTTATATTTAGAACCATGAGTTTTATACAGCCTACTCTGCCTGCTTAATTATTTTTTTGCATGGTGAAATGGTTCTTCAGATTGATGTACAATATGTTGTATATGGTTCTATATAGAACCTTTTTTGAAAATGTTGATCCAGCAAAAGTAATGGAGCTTACCACAGACTCTCGCCTTTTCTTACTGCGCTGCGAGGGGGAATTCTCCGGGGGGCCATCACACATCTCCTCCTGCCTCCTCTTACACACTCCATCTGGGACAAGACAGAGTAGTGTCAGTTCAGGGTCTACCTCTCAAAGCCAATCAATCAATCAATGCCACCCGGCATCGCCAGCCGTAAGCAAGACTTGCCGTTCAACTCCACTCCAATCAGTGGTATTGATGGCGCCCAACTAATCAGAGGTGAGTTTCCCAACAGCATCACAGATCAAGAATTAGTCAGAACTCTCTCTAGCAGTTAAAGAGATCACTACACTATGATGCCTCCAGGAAACAGACCCAGTAAGACTTTAAAGACAGTCAGATTAACTTAGTTCATATCCCTGCTCATTTCAAAGATAAACATTTACCAGTAATCATCCATCAAAATCAAAAGACTTTTGGCTGCCTCTAAAACATTCTGAGATTTTTTGATTACTCCACTGTGCACCAGCAGGCAGGGCAAAACAACATTAACCAATAATATCATGTTTCACCTCCCGTCCCACCACACCCACCTATCATGGAGAGAAAATACTCAGCTAGCTCAGAGACACACCCAGATTTACTCACAAATTTTGGTAATTTATACAGTACCAGGACAATGCATTACAGTTTCACATTCACACTGACTTTAGCTTCTGTTATGTATGAATGTCCAAAATGAATTAAAACGAATCAGTACCTTCACTGCTAGACTTCTTCAGTGGAAACTGAGGTTCACATTTGGTCTCCTGAAAAATCAACAAAAGATCTTACTTAGTGACCACACAGCCACACTTCTGCACACTTGTGCTGATATGACACCTCATCACAATTTTTTTGTATTCACTGTCTATACACAAAAGAATGTTCCAAACATGTTTTGTTATATTGTATACTCCTGTATGCATAACGACAATAAGCATTCATTTAAATATATGAAATATATCAACAAGCCCAACCGCGGCATAGTGTATGTTGCTATGACTTAATAACTGAATATGTCCTCTTGTTCAAAAACAGCTTTTCCTATACATACATATACACTCACCTGTTCAATTGCTTGTTAACACAAATAGCTAATCAGCCAATCACATGGCTGCAACTCAATGCATTTAGGCATGTAGAGGTGGTCAAGACAACTTGCTTATTAAATGCAGACCGAGCATCAGAATGGGGGTGATTTAAGTGAATTTGAACGTGACATGGTTGTTGGTGCCACATTCAAAGTATTTCAGAAACTGCTGATCTACTGGGATTTTCACGCAAACCATCTCTAGGGAGAATTCTCTACAGCGAAAATATCCAGTGAGCGGCAGTTGTGTGGACAAAAATGCCTTTTGATGTGAGAGGTCAGAGGAGAATGGGCAGACTGGTTCAAGATGATAGAAAGGCAACAGTAACTCAAATAACCAATCAAAATCTCTGAGGAATGTTTCCAATACCTTGTTGAAAGTATGCCACAAAGACATAAGGCAGTTCTGAAGGCAAAAGGGGGACCTTTTACTAGCAAAGTGTACCTAATAAAGTGGCCTGTGTGTGTGTATGTACACACGTGGACAAAATTGTTGGTACCCCTCGATTAATGAAAGAAAAACCCACAATAGTAACAATAACTTTAATTTGACAAAAGTAATAATAAATAAAAATTCCATGAAAATGAACAAATGAAAGTCAGATATTGCTTTTCAAACATGCTTCAACAGAATTATTTAAAAAAATAAACTCATGAAACAGGCCTGGACAGAAATGATGGTACCCTTAATTTAATATTCTGTTGCACAACCTTTTGAGGCAATCACTGCAATCAAACGATTCCTGTATCTGTCAGTGAGACTTCTGCACCTCTCAGCAGGTATTTTGGCCCACTCCTCATGAGCAAACTGCTCCAGTTGTCTCAGGTTTGAAGGGTGCCTTTTCCAGACGGCATGTTTCAGCTCCTTCCAAAGATGCTCAATAGGATTTAGGTCAGAGCTCATAGAAGGCCACTTCAGAATAGTCCAGTGTTTTCCTCTTAGCCATTCTTGGGTGTTTTTAGATGTGTGTTTTGGGTCATTATCCTGTTGCAAGACCCATGACCTGCGACTGAGACCAAGCTTTCTGACACTACGCAGCACATTTCTCTCTAGAATTCCTTGATAGTCTTGAGATTTCATTGTACCCTGCACAGATTCAAGACACCCTGTGCCAGATGCAGCAAAGCAGCCCCAGAACATAACAGAGCCTCCTCCATGTTTCACAGTAGGGACGGTGTTCTTTTCTTGATATGCTTCATTTTCCCGTCTATGAACATAGAGCTGATGTGCCTTGCCAAAAAGTTCCATTTTTGTCTCATCTGTCCATAGGACATTCTCCCAGAAGCTTTGTGGCTTGTCAACATGTAGTTTGGCAAATTCCAGTCTGGCTTTTTTATGTTTTGTTTTCAACAATGGTGTCCTCCTTGGTCGTCTCCCATTAAATCCACTTTGGCTCAAACATCGACGGATGGTACGATCTGACACTGATGTTCCTTGAGCTTGAAGTTCACCTTTAATCTCTTTAGAAGTTGTTCTTGGCTCTTTTGTTACCATTCGTATTATCCGTCTTTTTGATTTGTCATCAATTTTCCTCCTGCGTCCACGTCCAGGGAGGTTGGCTACAGTCCCATGGATCTCAAATTTCTGAATAATATATGCAACTGTAGTCACAGGAACATCAAGCTGCTTGGAGATGGTCTTATAACCTTTACCTTTAACATGCTTGTCTATAATTTTCTTTCTAATGTCCTGAGACAACTCTTTCCTTTGCTTCCTCTGGTCCATATTGAGTGTGGTACACACCTTGTCACCAAACAGTACAGTGACTACCTGTAGCCCTATATATAGGCCCACTGACTGATTACAAGATTGTAGACACCTGTGATGCTAATTAGTGAACACACCTTGATTTAACGTGTCCGTTTGGTCACATTTTTCAGGGGTACCATCATTTCTGTCCAGGCCTGTTTCATGAGTTTATTTTTTTTAAATAATTCTGTTGAAGCATGTTTGAAAAGCAATATCTGACTTTCATTTGTTCATTTTCATAGAATTTTTATTTATTATTACTTTTGTCAAATTAAAGTTATTTTTGTTACTATTGTGGGTTTTTCTTTCATTAATTGAGGGGTACCAACAATTTTGTCCATGTGTGTGTGTGTGTGTATATATATACACACACACACACACACACACCCAGTCACATGCAATTGTGTGAACTTTACATGTGTGAAGTGTGAAAAATGTGAAAATTACATTTTTGTTGAATTTCTCAAATAAAATAAGTTTAAAAAAATGTTATTTGCTTAACATATATAGCTTAGTGCCATAACTTTTAACCCCCCCCCCCCCCCCCCCCCCCCCACCCCCCCTCTGTAGAGGACGTGTTCACTTATTTACACTCACAAAATATATTAAACGTCATTAAATGCTTAAACTTCCGCATTTGACTGTGTGACACTCATTGGTCGGAACGCACAGCCTCTGTTCCTCTCACTGGACATGAAAACTAACTAACATTCTGTCTGTGTTTACTTAAATTGCTACAGTAGAATCTGCTGCTTTTAAAATGAAAACAGGTTAAAATTGAGGAAATAAGATACACAGCCATGCAAAACAATGCAATCAATCAGAACAGATACATTAATAGAACCTAGAACAGATATATTAATGTAATATATTAATTAAGTATATAATTCATCTGGAAATAATGAACACATTTAAATCTGATGCATCACGTAAGTCTGCACTGCCTCTGTCTTCACCTCTGATATATCATCCTCTTCCTCAGACAGCAAGATCACTTCCTGAGCTGGAGTCACATTCTTCTCCGTCTTCACTGACCTGGATGACAATGCAACAAAAAAATCAGAATACATTAAACTCAAGACCTGCTGCGAGTTACTGGACATGACAAATGGAACGCACCTCAGCGCACAAGCCATCTAAAATCCATCATCTTACCCTTTTAACATCATAGAACTCCCTGATATCTCAATGTCCGTATCTGAGGATGAATCCACCGTTATAGCATCGGTGGCTCTGACAGACCCAGGCCCCGAAGGACGCTTAGCCTCTGGAGTTTCTGGCACTGTGACATCTACAGTAAAAATGAGAAGTGTATATTTAAGATACAACTTATATATAGCTTTGCTAAATTAATGTAAACAGCACAACAGATGCCATTGCTGATGACAGGTCAACATAGGTGATATATTGTTGGTACACTGTGATACTGACATTCTCAGAATATTTCTTTTAGCATTTGATAAATAATTAACATTATGTCCATTATATAACACCCATAAATAATACTGTGTCTGTTTCCAAGCACTTTTAACTCTTATTTGTGTTTTTTTTTCCCAATGGTATGCAGGACCTGATACGAATCTTCAATCATTGCCATTTGCTGGGTGCTTCAGATCATTTTGAAAGAACAGTTTGAAATACATACATATTAAATGAGTAGTAAATTTCCTTTTCTGGTAATCTAGTGAAAAGGGGAAGTCCAGTGAATTGAGTCCAGTGAAGTGAGTCCAGATGCAATTTTGGCTGGAGGGGTACATGCAGGGCATCATAAAGCAAAATAGTACACAAAGAAAATTTATTAACTGCTTTACTATCATCAACATTACACATAAAGCTCAGCAGACACACGTAGGTTCACTGGTGGTTCTGGATAGTTAATGAAATGTGCCATATTTGTGCTGTAGTCATGGTAACCCCTGGTTCCTATCACCACCACTGTAAACAATCTCACTCTGTTTACATCTCAACCCTTGAATTATGCAGAAATTTTGATCAATTGGTGAAATTTCCCTTGAACACACATAAATATCACCTGACATATAAATGTATTCAGAAAATAATAGTATATTCAGTAAACGGAGCTCATATATGAAGTTAATCATTTTTCTCATAATTAAGAAGACTTTAATCCACAATTGTGCTCATGAATAAAACATGATTAAACTCATGATTTACCATCAGCTACATTCTTTAAAAAAAGATGGTTCTTCATATGCTCTTTAGTAAAGTAAATGGCTATGGCAACGTAGAACCATTTGCATGTTTAAATGGTTCTATTCAGAAAGGGTCCTTATATTAATACAAGCTTGCCATCGTAGCAATGGAAGAACCCTTTTTGGTGCTACATCGAATCCTTTTCAAAAAGGTTCTATACAGAACCACATACAACGCATTCAATCTGATAAACCATTTCACCAGGCAAAAACATTTTTGAAAGGCTCTATACGTGGTTCTAAATAATTACTAAATAATTGCCATTCCATTCACTAAGGAACCCTTGAAGAACCTTCTTTTTAAAAAGTGAACCCAGGGCTGTTTTGATGAACTGTACTTCGGTGTGCATGAACTTGTCAACCTAAAAGTGACTTGAAATTTGTGAACTTTGCACGTCAACACAACAACAACCAAGGAACGTACGTTAAATGGACAGAAATGTGGTAACTTTCTACATACATTCACGAGGGGACTGAAAAAATAAAGCACAGACTGTCTCTGCCTACCGGTGGAATCCGCATGAATTTGAGAAAATGGCTCATCTTTGTTCCTCATTGTTCGAGTTGCAGAACCTCAGAAAAACCGGACCAGACCGCAGGTCCAGATGTATAACTTCATATATATTCACAGAAGCAAAACAGATGACATTTAGTCCACAGTATGTCACGCTGAAGCTCCTTTGGAGTACCGAAATTAACCGGTTAGCCAGGTTAGCTAACAAAGAATGTCATGTTTCTCGCTACCTATATCTGGCAACCCGACAAGCTAAAATCTCGTTTAGCTTCTTTTTTTTCAGTTAATAACTGACTACAAGTGATCGGCCGAGCCTCGTCGCGAGCTTTGAGACATTGTGAAATGACAGACCACTCTGCTTTGTTGTGTCAATGAGAAATATTTTGAATAATATAATGTAAATTTGATTGAAAGATCCTCGCAGCTGTAGCGCTATTTTTCCCCGCACCCGTTATCCGGAAAGCCCGCCTATCCTGCGCTGCGACTGGCTAGTGGTTGATACTTACTTGAGTTTGCCGAACATCTAACCAATCGTAGCGCAAGTCTTGGGATAAAACCAGCCAATCAAAAAAGCAGAAGGGCGGGACTTGTCGAAACACGGGTGAGAAAAAAAATAAAGCGCAACCATACTGTTTATAACTACGGTGGCCGTATTGCGAGTTATTGTTTTGGCAAACGCGTTCTCAGTGGAGAGAGAAACAGATACAGCTGCCTCTGCCACAGCAAAACAAACTTAAAAACAACTTAAAACTGACTGGAGACTCGTAAAAACATCTTTTTCTCTCCTCACTCTTATGTTATTTGAAATGACCATGGCTTTCTTCACTGGGGTAAAAGAATGAACATGAATTGATATGTAGATAAAATATTTGTGATGAATCTTTAATGAGCAGCAGGATATTTATTCTTTTCAATGGATGGTTGGAAAAACAGGACTTGCCCTTAAGCATAAAGACTTTGATATGGTTATTGAAGGGGAATCACACCAATTTTTCAAATTTTCTGCATAATGAAATAAATATGACATAAACAGAGCCGTTTAAATGTGGTTTGGTGTAAATTCCTCCATTCTAGAGAAACTTGCAGAGTCAGAATTGTTAACAGAGGCAGTGATAGGAACCAAAAAAGCTTCCTCACAGAAAGTTGTTACATGAAATTGTTATAAATACTTTGCCTGATGCCTGAGACATTGTTTTAAGTTTATTTTGTGAGGACAGTTTTGGCTCTAGATCTTTTAAACTCTTAATTAATGGCTCCATGCAGGTCATGAAAAAAGCTCCCCTTAATAGCTCTTCCTGTTCAGATCAACTTGAGAGCTTAGAACATTTCATTTTTAATGTGATCTTGTTTCCTGTTTTTAGACAGAAGTCACAGAATGACTCTTTGGGGTTTTTTTTTGCAATACAGCATGTAAAAATACTGTGGTGTGCATCATTGTCCATGCTACTGTGAGAAGCTTAGGAGGTGTGCTTCAACAGCAAAGGCACATGGAAGCTACGTTCCACGCAGCTGCACCCAGCATTACAGCTTGACAGCGGCTTTCACTGTGATGCAGCTGTGTCTGGCACTGGAGGGAAAAGCACTGCATGTGCTTGTGGATCTGCTGCCGGAGCAGCATGATGACCTAGCAGCATTGACCACAGGCCTCTTGTGATAATCCAGGCATCAGTGGTGTGGATGGCCAGACAGCTGCTGCTGGAGAGGTTGACGCTAAAGGAAGAGCATAAGCATAGTAGCGGCAGAGCTGAGCACGATGGTTCGGCAGGCATATCCAGTGTTTGAGGAGACTGCACAGGAATCTGCAAAGTTAGCACTGCAGCACTTTCTTTACTTTCTTTTGCTGCCAGAGGAGCTGAGATGAAACATGCCACAACGGCAGCTGCCACCAAAGCAGAGAGAGTAGAAAGAGTAAGAAAACAACGAGGCTAGTAACACAGTGCTGTGTGGCAGAGGAGCTCGGGGAGCTCATGCAGAGCAGCCCCGGAGCAAATGGCGGTGAAGCAACTAGTGTGCAGACGATGCAAGAAGAGGGGACACCACACCAGTCAATTCTGCAAAACCTAAGGCAGCAACTGGGAAGTGCAAATAGTCCAGCTCAAGTCTGTGACCGCTGGCTGAGTCGATGTGAGTGGAAGGACCTGGCTCCCAGCTGTGATGGTTTGCGCCTATACATGTTGCACACATTCCGGTTTGGACTTCCACTTGGCAGCCAGGGCCTTTCTCAACCTCAGAAAGGAAACACTGGGCTTGGACCCAGGACAAGTGAAGCCACTTGTGGTGGCTAGTGCCGGAGCCAAACCCGAGAATCTGAGCAGTGTGCCTCTTGTTGCCTGTTGGGGAAGCCAATGGCCCTGGAGAACCTGAACATGCAGCCTCAGAGTCAGGTGATGGAAGATTTGAACATGCAGCGTCAGCACTGGTGGATCCCCAAGGGCCGTGGGCACACATGAGCAGCACCCTTGCCAGCATAGATGATGCAGTATTGCACCAAAAAGGGTTCTTTTATTGTTACCGTGTTAAGCTTTTATATAACAGAAGAACACTTTTTGGTGCTATACAGAGCCATTTCCAAGAAGCTTCTTTGTACAATCATATACAACACACTCTCCACCTGAAGAACCATTTCATCATACAAAGAACTGTTTAAATATGAAACCATTGCCTTTACTAAAGAACACTTGAAGTATCATCTTTTATTGTTGCTGTTAGAGCTGCATGAGTCTTGAACAAATTGTGAATGATTTAATTTGACATGTGCCTTTTTGTTTTTGTGTTCTTTTGCTTACAAGAGCTGTATTCCTTTACTGAATTTGTGATTCATATATGCTTCCCTCATAATGCAATTGTGAGTGTAATGAGTATCAATAAAAAACCAACTGGCTGCAAACTTGTTTTATTGTTTTTTCTTCTTCCTTCATTTGCTCTCAGGCGTCCTCCTCTCAGCTTCCTGAGAGTGGAAAGCAGGGTCATCACTGGAATCTGAACTCATGATCCCTCAGTTATTCATGCTACAGGTAACTGTCCATAATCTAAGCTCTGCATGAGTCACACTCTTAAAACAGATGGTACTTCAAGGGTTCTTTGGTGAAAGAGAGGTTCTATATAGAACCATCTTCTTCTTCTTCTTCTTCTTCTTCTTCTTTCGGCTGCTCCCTTTAGGGGTTGCCACTGTGGATCATCTGCCTCCATCTTGCCCTATCCACTGCCTCTTCTACTTTCACACCAACCATCTCCATCTTCACTACATCCATAAACCTTCTCTGAGGTCTACCTCTTCTCCTTCTACCCGGCAGCTCCATCTCCAACATTCTTTGACCAATATATCCACTATTCCTCCTCAACACATTTCCAAACCATCTCAACCTGGCCTCTCTGGCTTTATCTCCAAACTGCTCCACCTTCACTGTCCCTCTGATCTGCTCATTTCTAATCTTGTCCATCCTTGTCACTCCCAACAGAAATCTCAGCATCTTCATCTCCGCCACCTCCACCTCAGCCTCCTGTCTTTTAGACAGAGCTACAGTCTCCAAACCATACATCATAGCAGGACGCACTACTGTCTGGTAAACCTTCCCTTTCACTCTGCTGCTTTCTATATAGAACCATGAATACTCAAATAACCCTTTGCTTGATTAAAGAGTTGCTTGTATCATGAAAAGGTTCTTCAGGCTGTGCTGTAGATCGTTCTCTATGGAACCTTTTTGGAAAGCGTTCTATATATCACCAAAGAGGGTTTTTCTATTGTTATGATATCATGCTTTTTTGGTGCTTTATTGAACTCTTTTTTAAAAAAGTGCCATATAGAACCAGGGTTCTTTAGTAAAGAAAATGGTTCTATGTAAAGAACCCTTTGCATAATTCATGGGTTTATGGCAGGCCTAAATCTAACCTTAACCCAAAATATAATTAATCTTATCCGCATTTCCATAAAGTAAAAGCCTGTTTATATTGGTCTGGACTGGCCAGCGTTGTCTGGATATATATAATTATGAATGTCTCCCTCCTGTTGAACGTCGGTTTACCCGAAGGGTTCAATAACACAGCGGTAGATTGATTTAGCATTAGCAGCGCTGCATTACTCCAACTACAAGCAAACCTAACAGACCATTAAATTAGTTTCGCTTTCATATGTTCATTTTAAAAATAATCACTTGAATATTGGAATATTGGAATTGCATCACTCAAAGCCACGCAATGAGCAATTCACAAGTGACTCTTTTACATGAGTCAGTTCACAATCACTTTTTTGTAATCTCCTCAGGCAATGTTCACGAGCTAGCTATGTTTGCATTCAGTTGGGTCCACAAACATTTGGACAAATTTTCTACCATAGTGTTGGAGTAAAAATGAAATAATGAATATGAGCTCAATGTGCAGACATTCAGCTTTAATATAAAGAAATTTACATCCAAATCAGATGAGGAATTAGTTTAGTTTACTTTTTTTTTTTTTGAATGACCTGTTTTCTGAATACAATTACTATAAACCAAACTTGAATCTTGAACCGTAAATCATTTATATTTTTCAGGACATTAACTGTGGCCTAAGCAACTATTTGATGCATTCTCAATCCTCACTGTCAAAACCTCACTGTCTTTTTGGAGATTTTGTAAAATAAAGCCATAATGACAAATCCAATTAATGTTTGTGATGATTTATTCATTTCTCAAAGTTGAAGAGTTATCATTGTTGTTATCATGGCTTAGCCGTTTCCTTCCGTTTAACCTTGGGTTCAGTCTGACAGCCAATCAGAGGCTGTGTTCCTAACTTGTCGACCAATCAGACTCTGCGTTCCTGACTTGTTGACAGCATGATGCTACCCTTCTGGGCAAAATAGAAAGCATGCAGCATTCCTGAGATGTATTCCTTTATGTATTACGACCTTTGATGTCACATACAACATCATTGACATGTAAGGGTTAAAAGGAAAGAACACACAGGTGGGCTCAAAAGCTCCAAAAAGCCCAGGAGACAACATGGAAAACAAATGTGGTGGATGACTCTGTGGGAAAAAGTCCCTTAAGAGGAGTTGGCTAGATAAATAACACATTCCAGGAGGTCAACAATAAGGAGAAGACTTCACTAGATTAAATACAGGGGGTTTATCTCTGATAAACCTAGGAGACCAGATTAGAGTTTACCAAAAAACATCTATAACAGGATAGTTCTGAAACAACATCTCACGGCAAAGGTCAACTTGCACTAGAATAATGGGAAGATTGAAGCATGGAGAAGGGAAGGAACTGCTCATGAACCAAAGCCCACCACCTCATCTGTAACACATGGTGGAGGTAGTGTTAAAGCATGGGCATGCGTGGCTGCCAGTGGTACTGGTATCTGGTCTGAATTAGTCAATGCTTCAAAACTCATTGGATGGCACTTCACACTATAAATGGACAATGACTTGAAGCTCACTGCAAAGGCAAAGACTTTTTAGGTCAAAGAAGTGGAATGTTCTGCAATGGCTAATCATCTGATCCACTCCAATTCAGCATGCATTTCACTGGAGGAAGTGAAGACGGCTGCAGTAAAAGCCTGGCATTACATCTGACCAGCATCTGGTGATGACCATGGGTTCCAAACTTCAGGCAGTTGTTGAGTGCAAAAGATTGGTCAAGTACTAAAAATGACAATTTAATTCAGAATTGTTAGTTTGTCCAATTACTTTTTCAGCCTCTAAAAAATGTATTTCTGTTGCAGCCACAGCCTGGTTCCTGAGTCTCTACCATCAACCGTTTCACCACTCTGAATGGCTCTGTTTACATTCATACACTGAATTATGCCAATGTGTTTTCTAAAATTGGTGGAATTCATTTTTGAAAGGTTGTTGGCATGTTTAAATGGTTCTTCTGATTGATGAAGAATGTGTTGTATATGGTTCCATGTAGAAGCTTTTTGAAAATGGTTCCATAGAGCACCAAAAATGGTTCTTCTATTGGGTACAATGTCAAGCTTATAGCAATAGAAGAACCCTTTTGAATTTGTATAAGGCTTTGCATAGTGTCACGATTGGCTCCTCCCACTCCATGTGCCTTTTTGTTTGTTTGTCCATGTGCATTTGTTTTGGTTTAAGTCCTGCCCCCTGTTTGGTTGCTCCGCCCCTGATTCTGTTCACCTGTCCCTGGTTACCCTTTGTTATTTAAGCCCTGTGTTTGCCCTTAGTGTTTGCCGGTCTTTGTATGAATGTATTGGTCTTTGTTGTATGTCCTTGCCCTGTTTGAATCTGTCTATAGTTTGTCATGTCTGAACCCCGATCTGTCCGTATTGGCTCTTTGACCCTGGACCGTTTTTACCACGGCCCTGGATTTGCCCTTAATAAAAGTCGCTTACCTCCACACATGTGTCCGCCTCATCACTCCGCGTTACACATAGAACCATGTACAACACATTCTCCAACAATGCAAAGAACCATTAAAGCATGCAAATAGTTCTGTACAGAGCTTAGATATGGCCTTTCCTAAAGAGCCCTTAAAGAACAATCCTTTTAAGAGTGTGCCATAGCTGAGTTTTTCTCATAGGCTTCCATTAAAATATAATGCTTTTTGCCCTGCCTGTAAAAAGTCTTTATCTTTTTAATGATGTCACCATGCACCAGCGGGCGAGACAACTGACATTAGCCAATAATATCATGTTTCAACTCCCCTTCTTTCACTGTCATGCAGAGAAAACACTCAGTTCACAAATACAGCACAGTACAGAAAGAGGCTTCCATTCCTCCCTGCTATAACTCAAGTGCAAATTATTTGAGTTATTTTAGGAATGTAGCCCGTTTGATTTTGATAGAATTCCACATAGAAAAATAAACAAAGCGTAATGTTGCCAGATTTAACCACCAAAGATAATATTAAAAATGAAAACATTGCATCCTTTCATTGCCTTATTCTTTTTTTACTTCTTTTTACTTAATGCCTTAAGTATAGCATATTCTTTATAATTACCTTGCATCTTTTTTAATTAGATATTTTTTTAATTAGATATTTACTACACTTTTAACACCTAACACCATGCTTTTGCAGAGGCAATATTGTAGCCTGTGAGGTTAATCCGAGGCGCGATCATTGCTGGTTGAAAACTTTACCATTGGGGAAGTTGTCGGCTGTAGGTTAGGGAACTGGCCCTGTAACCGGAAGGTTGCCGGTTCGATCCCCAGTACTGACAGTCCATGACCTGAGGTGTCCCCAATTGCTCCCCGGGTGCCGCGGATAGGGCTGCCCACCACTCCAGGCTCACTGCCCCTTGTGTGTATGTGGTATTTCACTTCACGGATGGGTTAAATGCGGAGGTGGAATTTCCCTGTTTGTGGGATTTAAAAAGTATCACTTACTTAGTTTGTTGTTACATCTATTTTTAGTTTTTTTATGGTTATTAAGCCCTTTATTATGCCTTTATACATCCTTAAAAACAGGGGGTCTTCAAGAGTTCTTTATATAAAACCCTTTTGTGCTAAAGAGTGTACAGTTATTTTAATACCTTGTTTTATAATACATGTATTATAGCTTTATTACATCTTGTGTTATGTGTTTTGTCATACCTTTATTATGTCTTGTTTTTAATTACACCTTTACTGTAGTTTTATTGTGTTATTTAATTATATGTAGCGGCAGTTCGCCTGCACTGCCTTTGACTGTTCCTTTACTACATCCTATTTTGCAGCTTTTCAATATGTGTATTATGCCTTTTGTTACACCATTATTGCATCTTTTTATGTTTATTGTAGCCTTTTATGTTATAATGGATTATACATTTCATTACACTTGATTTCAATTTAATTCCATCATGTCTTTATTACACCTTTTTTAATAATACGTTCGTTATGGCTTTTTTGTTATACATTTATTGTGCCTTTTTATAACACCGTTATAACGTTTCAACTTTTTATTATTCCTGCATCAGACTGTGTTTTCTGAATGATCTTACAGTCTCTCTCTCTCTCTCTCTCTCTCTCTCTCTCTCTCTCTCTCTCTCTCTCCGTCTCTCCTCCAATCAGCACGCGCGCTGGGCTGTGTTTCCGGTAGCCGCGTGGTCTCCCGTCCCGCCGCCGCCGCCGCTCGGGGCAGCGCGTGCGATGGGAAGCCCACTGCGGCTGCGGCCGGAGCTTTACTACCAGCATCAGCAGCATCAGCAGCGCGGGCACCGAGGCAGCCAGGCGAGCGCGAGCCCGAGCGAGCACGCGCCCTCCAGCCATGCGAGCTGCTCGAGACTTCATCCTCAGCCTCCTCTTCATCTCCACCCTCCTCTTCCTCCTCCGCCTCCCGCTGCTGCCGCTGCTGCTCAGTGCGACGCGGCCATGAGCGGCTGCAGCCGGTATAACGGCGGCGTGATGCGCCGCAGCCTGCACGAGTTCGACTCCGAGTCGCAGCCGCTGAGGCCCGCGTGCGCCGGCGCGTGCGCCAGCGACGCCGCGCCGTACCCGGACGTCTCCGTGTCCTCCTCCAAGCCCGACGGAGGAGCAGGTGGAGGAGGAGGAGGAGGAGGAGGCGGGGGCGCGAGCGGCGGAGCGGCCGGGCAGCAGCGCGCCAAATCGGGCAAGAAGAAGAACCAGAACATCGGCCAGAAGCTCGGCCACCGCAGGGCGCTGTTCGAGAAGCGCAAGCGCCTCAGCGACTACGCGCTCATCTTCGGCATGTTCGGCATCGTGGTGATGGTCATAGAGACCGAGCTCTCGTGGGGGGCGTACGGCAAGGTACGACCACTGCACCTAAAACAGAGGACCGCCAGCATTTCACTGTATCCGCCTCGGTGCTTGATTCAGTAAAGCGCGCTCAGTTAATTCAGACGGATCACAGGAAAAAGTGAATGGAGTTATGCTAATGAGCCCCACTCATCATGTTTATGCATACGAGTGTTTTGCATACCTCAACTTAATACGCCTGTGTTTAATGGACGTTAAAAAAGAGGCAACACAAGTTAGTAGATTTAAGTTAAATCTACATTCTTAACAGAGGAGAGTTCTGTATAAGCCCGAAAATGTTATTTAACTTTGGACAATGAGTGGAACCCTTTTTGATACTTTCTAATACCAGTTTAAAAGCTTCTTTAAAGAACCATGTAGAACAATGTTTAAATGTTTAGCATTTAACTGATTATAGATGCAGAAAGTTATTTGAGTTGTTATGGTTCTACATGGCTCTCTAGCTTCACTGAAGACACCTTTGAAGAGCAAAAATAATTCTGTGACTCACAACAACAGCAGAACCTTTTTAGTACTTACTTGTTTTATAGAACTGTTTTAAAAGGTTCTGTGACGTTCAGTCATTTATAACGGCACAACAATCTATTTAAACTAAAGAACCTTTGAAAAATAGTTTTGTGACTTGCTTCTTTAAAAAAAGAAGAACCTATCTTAGTGGAACTAGTGGCACCCTTTTTGGTGCTACGTCTATATGGAACCATTTTTAAAAGCTTCTTTAAAGAACCATAAATAACAGTTAACACAGAGAAGAACCATTTAACTGTGCAGAGAACAATTTAAGCATGTAGAAAGTACTTTGAGTTGTCATGCTTCTCCATGGTTCTCCAGCCTCACAAAAGGACCTATGAAGAACGCTTTTTACAGTAACAGTTCTGTGACTTGCAACAATAGTAAAAACTTTTTAAAAAAATACTTTCTATATAGAACCATTTTAAAAAGGCTTTGTAAAGAACAGTCATGTTTAATAACATAAAAATTGTTTAAACATTCAAAAGGATCTTTGACTTGTAACAGTGGCAGAACTCGTATTGGTACTAGGCTATAGAACCATTTTTAAATGGTTCTTTAAAGACCCATATATAACAGTTTCTCCTTCCTAGAGAAGAACCATTTAACTGTGCAAAGAACTATTTAAACATTCAGAAGGATCTTTGACCTGTAACAGTAGCACAACCCTTTTTGGTACCAGGTATATAGAACCATTTTTAAAAGATTCTTTAAAGAACCATAAATAGCAGTTTCTCCCTTATAAAGAAGAAGCATTTAACTGTGTAGAGATTCAATTAAATAGGCATAAAGTTTATTAAGTTGTAATAGTTCTACATGGTTCTCTACCCTGACTAAAGAACCTTTTAAGAGTGCTTTTTTTTTTTACAAAGAAAGGTTCTATGACTTGTAACAACAGCAGAACCATTTTTGGTACTATGTAGAATTTTTTTTTATTGAACCGTGTACAGTAGGATTTCATCATATAGAGAAGAACAGCACAGCCATTCAAACAACCATTAAAATGTTGAAGAACTCAAACTAATGAGGTGTAAAATTTTACTTTAAAATGTTCTATTAACTGGCTTCATTCAGTAATTTGCACTCAGTTAATACAAATGAATCATAGACACAAAGTAATTGAGTTATGCTAATTAAACTGACCGTTCATGTTTATGCATGCATTAATTCCATGTAATATGCTAATGTTCACTGAAGGGGAAAGAAGCAACACAGATTAGTAGATATATTAAATCTACACTCTTAGAGTTCTACATAGTGCCATTTTTAAAAAGTTCTTCACAGAACCAGATATACATACAAAATGTAAGTCATTTCTAAAGCCAATAAGAGTGTTAACCAGCTAACATAAACGAAGGCAGGCTGAAGAAGGCAAAGCTGACAAATCACTTTATTTCACTGAAACCACACTTACTCTGTTTGACTTACACAGTAACATTGAGAGACACAATTCAAAAATGTCATTTTTATATATATATGTGGGGTTTCAAATTTGTCAAATTTGAGTGTTTGAGATGTAAACAGAGTCGTTCAGTGCGCTTTGGTGTGAAATGGTTGATTTTAGAGACTCAGATCTCTTTACAGCGGTGGTGATAGGAACCAGGGAGCACCATGAATACAAAACAGATATAGACGTTTTATTTACTATCCAAAACCACCAGTGAACCTACACAAGTCTGAGTTTTTATATGTAATAGTGAAGATGATAAAATAGTGGAAAAACTGAAAACAATACATTTTCTTTCGGGGCATTTTGCTTTACAGTGCCCTGCATGGTGCCTCCACCATGAATGAGCATTAAAATGCATTCTGGTTCAAAATTAGATTGAAAATCTATCGTAAAACAATGTGTCTGACATCAGGCAGTGAAGTCATAACCATTTCATGTGCTAACTTTCTGTGAGGGAGCTTTTAGAGGTGGACATCTGGTTCTTATCACCACCACTGTGAACAATTGTGACTCGGTAAGTTTCTCTAGAACATTTTACACCAAATCACTCTGAATGACTTTGTTTACATTTCAACCATTTAACTTTGCAGTGTTTTGATTGTTGGGTTGATTATTATGTCATCTGTAATAATAGCTTGTAATATTTGGTCATTTTATTGAGTTTTGGTAATAAACCCCCAAAAACCACAATCCCGAAAGTCTTGCCCTGATATATCGTAAACGACTCAGAGAGTCAGAGAGTCAGAGAGTGCATTTTTACATTCATGTGTTTTGCGTTTTTTTCAATACTTTATTGAACTTTTTTGTTACACCATTGTTAATGACCAAACCTTCAATTTAATAACTGTTTAATTACTTTAATACCTAGATAATAAGCATGCTGACTCGTATACAGTCGTATGCAAAAGTTTGGGCACTCTTGATCAAATTACATGCTGTGTTGATGCAAATAAGTAACCACATCCTATACAGAGAACACATTTCTGCACATTTTAATGTTTATTTGCTGAATTTAACATACTGAAAAATAAAATCAAATGAATAGAAACTGTTTAAAGGGCCCATTTCATAGAAAACCAATTTTTAAAAAAGAAGAAATATTAATATAGTTTGTTAACACTGTTAAAGTTTTAAAACATCCCATTCACTGCCCAGGCCATATATTGAAATTAAATTGCAAAAACAGCCAATTTTGAATTCATTGTTGCTGTGATGTCATGAAAACCCACTCATTTACATATACCCGCCCATCCACCATACAGCAGTTTAACTCCACCCACTCATCCTGAAGTTATAAAGTGTTTCTGACTGGACTGCCAGCAGCCAGTCTCATTTACATACATCATGCTTAAAAACACAGTGACAAAAACAGCCCTTTAACTCGAAGAGAATAAAGAGAAGTTGGTGGCCCTGTAAAACAAACCCATACAAACCCACACAGACATTATAAGTGGATCTCAGGGACAAGAATGAAATTCAAGAAAAATGTAAGATGTGATCCCCCTTAAACTTATTTTCACTTAGAAAATCAACAAAGCATGTCATCTGAACAAATGTTCAAACCTTTGCACACAACTGTAGGTCAAAATCCAATACAGTCTTGAGCAAAATGATCATTTTGTAAAGTGCACTGGAAAAAAATGTTGTAAAAGGTCATTCTGCTTGTCTTTCACTCAGTAATAAGCTTTCACTGTCCTTAAAAGTCCGTTATGGTCAGAAGGGAGAAGATGTGCTCCCTAAAGCACCCTTGCAGCTTATTTTTACAGCGTCAGGGATTTTTTTTAGAAGATGCAGCTGTATCTGTCTGAATGACGTGAATTGGAATCAATTGCTTCAGAGCAGTTAGAAACAGAAAACACTAAGGGATTGGTTCTGATGCGCATGTCCCAGCTTAATGAACATTTACGCACATAAATATTTCGGTAGGTAAAAGGATAGGACTTGTGGGTACTTGAAACTTTGCATGTGTGTTTGGCTGCTTTAAATAGAATGAGCTGAATGTCTTTTCTTTGCTTCTTTTTCAGGACTCCTTGTATTCATTAGCCCTAAAATGCCTGATAAGCCTTTCTACAATCATCCTTCTCGGTTTGATCATCATCTATCATGCCAGAGAGATTCAGGTAACTAACTATATTCAGATTACACTTTTTCTGCTTTACTAAGACCATTATTTTTTGCTGCACTACATGGCCAAACATATGTGGACACCACTCCTTATTACTGAGTTCATGTGTTTCAGCTGCACCCATTACTGACAGGTGTATAAATACCAGCCATATAGCCTGGCAATCTCCATAGATAAACTTTGGCAGTAGAATGGGTTGCACAGAAGAGCTCAGTGACTTTAAACATGGCACTGTCATAGGACACCTCTGCTACAAGTCAGTTCATGAAACTTTTGCCCTGCTGGATCTGCCCTGGATAACTGTGTTATTATTGTTAAATGGAAGCCTCTAGGGAAAATTACAGCTCAGCCATGAAGCGGTAAATCCCTTAAACTCAGAGTGGGCCACCAAGTGCTGAAATGCATCAATCCTTTGTTGGACCACTCACGACAGAGTTTCAAACTGCCTCTGGACGCAATATCAGCACAAGAATGTGCTTCTGGAACTACTTAAGAGGGTTTCAATGGTCATGCAGCTGCACACAAGCCTAAGATCAATATGTACAATGCCAAGTGTCGGCTAGAGTGGTGTAAAGCATGCCACAACTGGACTCAGTGGTAGCGTGTTCTCTTGAGTGATGAATCATGCTTCATTATATTGGAGTCTGATGGATGGCTACCTACCGGAATGCACTGTGTCATCACTAAAGTTTGATGGAGGAGGGATAATGGTCTGGGGCTGTTTTTCAGGGTTTGTGCCCCTTTAGTGAAGGGTAACGTTAATGCTACAGCATACAGACATTTTCCGCAATTGCACATCTTGGTGGAAACAGTTTGGGGAAGACCTTTTCCTTTCCCAGTATTACTGTGACCTGTGCACAAAGCAAGCTCCATAAAAAGTTTAGGGTGGAGGAAATCCAGTGGCCTGCACAGAGAGCCCTGACCAATGAACACCTTTGGGATGAACTGGAACATTCATTGTGAGCCTTCTCGTCCAACATCAGTGCCGCACTTTACAAATGCTCTTTTGACTGAACAGGCACAAATTCCCAGACACACTCCAAAATCTTGTGGAAAACCTTCTTCTTCTGTAGAAAAGTAGACGCCATTATAAAAGAAGGATTAATGCCTGCAATTTTGAAAATGGATATGAAACAAGCTCATATAGGTGTGATGTGTAGGTTTCTTCATATTTTTGGCAATACACTATGTTTATAAAAATGTCCAGTGATCTGTGACACATCCTCTTTACCCAAGACATGTGTTCGAGGGCACTTAAAGTAGTAGTTATGATGACAGAATTAAGTGGATTATGTTGGATTGAAGTGTATATTTCATCCCTAACGGCTTAATCAAATTATTCTGTGAAATCCCCTCGAGGCTCACTGACCCTGTTACAGCTTTATGATGGGGCAGCTGTTTGACCCAAATAAGTATGCTGGCAGAAAATCTTGGATTGTTTGGCATCATTACTAGAGATATAACGATCATTGCTTCAAATTCAGAGGTGGAGACCCACTTTTTGATATTGTGAGTTTTTGTGGGATAGCAGGATGGCTGTCAAAAAAAGAACATGGCTCATATTATTGATGATATTTTCCATTGGATCTCCAACGCAAGTCACATTGTGCTGTGCATACAATGCACGTATGCTTAGCTCTGTGTGTGTGCAGCTGGGCTTAGCCCCTTTCTGCACGCCCCCTAGTGGCCATTCTGCCGAAAGAAAAGAAGCTGACTGAGATATTTTGATTAAATGTGATCAAAAAAGTATTTTTCCGGAGTCTCTGCTATCAGATGAACTAGGAATGAATCAGATGTTGACTCTCTGTGTGTGAAATGTTGTGACTCAACTGTGTTGAGCTGCCAGCGAGCAATTAGGGAAGAAAAGGCAGGGATGAGAACTTCCTGCTGTGGAATAGGGTTAATGAAGTAGGAAGCGTAAGACTTAACAAAGTGGTCAGATATGTAATTATTTTAATAGTGTTGTTTGTTTTTGTGTTTTAATACTAATATCTAAAGCATTAGCCATGAATATGATAACTCTACTCGTACTTTGTAAACCTAGTGTTATAAATCAAGTCTGCAACTTTTATATGATGCTAGCAATGTATGTAGGCTTTAGCCTCTCAGTGTTGGTCCCCACATTTTGTACCTGTGGTAACTATACACATATTCTAATGTAATATTTTGTCATTTTTAAGTACCACAGTACAGGTTAGATTCTGACTAACTACTAATCTGCTGAAACAAGATAAAAACTAATGTCTGAGAGAGTTAAAGTGGAGTGACTGACAGAAAGCTGCATTTAAACCTGTTCTGTGGTGTTTAAGACTGTAGTGTTTGGTAAAGTAAAAGCAATATTGAACATGTTTTGTGGTGAGCGGAGCTCTCAGCCATTACTGAGCGCTATCATGATTAGTTTATCGGAGGTCTGATTATCCCCTCTTTGTGTCAGTGCACAAATAATGCTTGCAGATCTGATTTAAGCAGCTGTTAGTATTTCATTTTTTTTATTTTGCGCGATAGTGAATGAAGCTTTTGTAATTTTGTATTTGCCGCTTCCTTAAAGGAAAAGTTAGTTAGATAAAACATCTGTACTTGCATCATATCCAGTCAGAGGAGCACTATTTTCATAATAATTTACCACTTCTCATGTGATATCTTTATCAAACATCGTATTTTATGTCCATATTATACAGCCTTAGTGGACTGTAAAAGGTTTCAGGGCTATTCAGAGCTAATTTCAAGCTCTATGTCTTTTTGTGTTCTGTGTAAGGTGGATACACACTGAATCTGGCCACTAAAGGGTTAAGTGAGAGCCCAGCACTGTCGGCTCCAATGAGCAGCTCCAGCATTTGGACAAAACTCAATTTTATGACCTTGCGTCAGAGCGCTGTAGCGTTACGCACTGGGGGCTTTTTTTCTTGGTGCTAGTCAGTATTTGTGGCTCGTGCATCTGTATGTTGTGTATGTCGTGCCGTCGCTTCATTAAGAGGAAAAAACAGCGTCAGGCTGCTGCCACGGCTGGAACACAGCAGATATAAAAACGTAGGGTTAAAGCTGCTGCTGTTTGTAGCTTATATATTCATGTTTATTCTTTATTTTCAGGAATTATAGTGCTTAAGAAGAGAACAGAGTGACCGGTGCTGCACAATATAGTCAAAATCATTGCAGTTTTATTGATTGGTCTATTGCAATTGCAGTAAAGCTTGCAATATATCAAAAACCTTTAATGTGTGTTAAAGACATGCATTTTTATGGCAAAAAATAACATCAGTTGGATCATATTAATGCCTTGATTGATCAAAACATCTACGCAACACTCATTAAGACACGAATAAACAATGTTATGATTGATTAGAGGGCTTACTTGCATGTTACAGGTTTTGGTGATATGAGATATTGCTATATGCAAGTAATACACGATTAAGCCAGGAGATGTTACTGTGATTCTAAAAACTCTTACTTGTGGTAAAATCACTGTAAAGCCTAGACATAAGTGGCTTAATTTTCTAAAACAGTGATAACATAAAATATAATAAAATACACAAATTGTCAGTAAATAATTTGTCATAATTAATAATAATGTAACAAACAATTCCTCCACCAAGAAATATAGTTTGTTTCGAGTTTTCTATTGCTGCCAAATAAGCAATCATGAATACTATAACACTAATAGTATGAGAAATTTGTGTATTGTCATTGTATGTTGCAGTCATTTTATTATTTTTTTCCATATAATAAAGAGAATGTCATAAAATAGCAGTGAATAAACAGTAGGTTTTGCCCACCACGGCCATATTGTGGATATTCCATCAGCACAAAGTGTTCCAGCAGTTAATGGTGGCTTCCAAATCAAGATATGAAGAAAAGTCAGTGCTGATTTGTATCAAATCAATAAGTTATCCTTGAGTCCCAATTATAGTTGTTGGTGCCTGCGATAAGTTATCCAGATATCTATAATGACCTTAAATACTGCATCAACGTGCACATAATAGACACTAAAAGCATACAGATCGCTAATTATTTGGTCTGTGGAAGGGTGAATGAAATACTGTCTTTACCATCAGTTACACCATAAAGCATTGATGTGATTGCAGACGTCTTGATGCTGAAGTTATGTGAGCCCTGCTAACATTCTGGCGTTCTCTCACCTGCATTCAGTGTATAGCTAAAGCAAACAGATCTAGATAGATGTGAAGCAGTCGCAGGTATGCATATATTCTATATTTTATGACCATTATTAAATATATGAGGACTCTGCGTTAAGTCCTGTAACCTGACACAGCTTCATTTAAATGTGTAGCTTCCACAAATGACTGGAATCCCATGAAAAGCACTGTCAGAAGGATTGATTAATATTTGATACAGGCTGTAATTGACATATGACTGAGGTGCTGAGATCAATAGCAAATCTGTTTGTACATTCCCAGCTTCCAGTCCAAATGTGGAAATTGTATGTCCTTGACTTAAGGCTTAATTTGCCTTTTTAATCATTCTGATTGTGAAAACATTTTGTTCTGCTATTTATATTATTTATTTATGATAGTCTTGTAATTATGTTGTTTTTCTGCTTTGTCTGTTTTGTAGAGAAGAAGTAAGCAAGAAGTTTTGCAGAAAATAGAATAGATTAGTCAAAAAAGAGTCTAGTGTAGCTTATGAACATGGTTTATGAACAATATTCATAGGTAGTTCTGTACATAAACCCTCTAGGTAGAATATTTTAATTGCTTAAATGATCAAAAAATACTACCAGCATTATAACTACAAAGCTGAAGTCGTCTTATTCACAAGCTTATTCACAAGGGAGTCTGTGCTGCACTAACATTAAAACCACAATAAAACATTTGAAACAATGAGTCACTGCGCTGTATTAATTATATGTGCATGCTTAGTAGGACTGAGTGGTGGTTGTTTTACTTTGTGGTTGTCAGCTCTTCAAGGACGACCAAATGAAAACCACCTTAAATCTGGCCATATTGAGCAGGGTCGCTTGAGTAGAGGTCAGCTTGTAGGGCTAATTTACTACACTGCCAAAGCAAGTTTTTTAGGGAGGCTGCCAGTCTAATGACATAAATTTCTTGCACAGTAGCTTTAGCTTACATGTCTCAACATTCATATTTTAAATCTTTAATGACCTTGTAATCCAGTGATATTTGAGAGAAAAATATTCACAGGACAAAACATATCAGATTTGGAATATTCTTGATTACTACCAAAAACTCTATACATATATATATATATATATATAATCACAAAGACACAGTAACAAAAGGTCTAATTAATTCTAAGGGATAAAAAGTGATTGTAAAATTACAACTTAGCACTATTTAAATGATATCAGGCTCACTGGTTATTACTGGTCTCTGCTCATTTGTTAGCAAAATTAGCACCCTTTATTAGCATTTCTTTAAACTCATGTTGGTTCTTACACTAATACTTATCCTGAACTGTAATACCTTTCTGTCACTTCTGTGGCTGTTATCAGGCCACATTTCTGTAAAGTAAAAGCCTGTTTAGAGTGCATTTTCTGGATATACATCATTATGAATGTCTCTTTCCTGGTGGACCCAGGTTTACCCGCAGGCTTCAATAACACAGCGGCAGATTGATTTAGCATTAGCAGCGCTACATTATTCCAGCTACAAGCAAACCTAACAGACCATTAAATTAGTTCCACTTTCATATGGATGCGTTTATTTTATTTTAATTTTTAAAAATATCGATCTCTTTTATTAGCGCAACCATTTTGTGTTATATTGGTGTGATTTAATTTGTGTCAGTAGGTGCAGTTACTGCAGTGTTCTGCCTTGACTGTGTAGTCGTCCATGGAGCGTGGAATTAAGCGGCTAAATCACAGAGATGGGACCTGGATATGACAGAGATCAGCTAGGGGGGTATTTCGAAACATATGATTTATGAGATAGAGAGGCAAATTAGTCATAAACCAAAATTGGGAATCTAGGAAACCCCATCCAAACCTTAAAGCATTAAAGCAGCAAGCAAGCACCTTTAAACAAAAAAGCCCTTAACTGTTTGACATAGGGTTACGGTTAGTGTCCCCTAATCCCCTGCTGAAAAATGACCAATTAGAACTATTAGGATTAAAATGGTTGGTCTTACTTTCTAATGGGAATTGACTGAATAGTTGCCATTACAGACCACTAATTTCCTGCAGAACATCTTTAGATCCCATTAAGAAACCATCACATGCATCTCTAATCAGTTTTAGGACTTTTGTTCAACCATTTGAATCCTTTATACAGTACTATCAAACCTTTAGGAAAACACAAAACACCATTACTGACTATTGAACACCACCAAGAGCCAACAGAAACTTTTAATGGATGCTATGGTTTTTTCATCAGGATCATTATATTGGAGCACTGAAGAACACTATTATGGTGAACAAAAATGGTCCTCTAATCACTATTCCCTACATTGTAGCACTATATAGAATCCTATTATAGGGAACACTAATGGTCCAATAATCACTCTTCCCTACGTTAGACACTATTTGGAACACTGTTATAGTGAACAAATGCTTCCCTTATCACTGTTACCTATTTTGAGCACTATATAGAACACTATTGTGGCGAACGGAAATGATCCTTAAATACCATCACCGATATTAGAGTGCTATCGAACGCTATTATAGTGAATAAAAATGGTTCTGTAATAATTATTCCCACTTTATAGAACACTAATATGGTTAACAGAAATAGGCCCTAATCACAAATCATTATTTCCAACATTGTAGAATCTGAAACACTATATAGAACATATAGAATGAATCTTCAAACTAAATGACACTTCCTGTTTCTCCTATTATATCAGAAAAATGGCTGCTAAACACTAGAAGGCTGACTGGTTAGCGTTACTGCTACTGAGCGCTGACTGGTTAGCATTAGTGTTACTGAGTGCTGACTGGTTAGCGTTACTGCTACTGAGCGCTGATTTGTTGCCATTACTGCTACTGAGCGCTGACTGGTTAGCATTAGTGTTACTGAGTGCTGACTGGTTAGCATTACTGCTTCTGAGAGCTGATTGGTTGATATTACTGCTTCTGAGATCTGATTGGTTGGCATTACTTGTCCTGAGTGCTGATTGGTTGGCATTACTGCTGCTGAGTGCTGATTTGTTAGCATCACTGCTACTAGTGCTGATTGTTGGTATTACTGCTACTGGATGGTGACTGGTTGGCATTACTGCTACTGAGTTTTGAGCACCATCAGAAAGTCCTATAACTAAAGTAAAAAACCATTGAAAAATTAAACAGCATTGTAAATATATTTTGTGCTGTTCTATGTTGAGAAAATGAGTGTATTTTCCATATAAAAGCAATTAAGCATTTACAGAGTATGAATTTGCACAGAAGCTGCATAGGAACTAGTTCATTTTGGGCAAGAACGCCCTCTAGTGTGGCAGTTCCCCTCATTAGAAATTCTCTGGTTTGTACACCAGCTATTGCATTGCATTGTGGGATTGCAAGAGTGCATTGAAAATTCTCCATTGTGTATTTGGGCCACTACAAAAGGGCAAACTCCCAAAATAATGCACTGTAAAGTGAAAAGTACGTAGTTTCGGACGTTCAGAACAGATTGATGGATGTGCGGCTCCTTGAATTTTCAAGAAACATAATGAGCAGTGTCCGTCTTTCAGTACTGTACCCATTAGAAGAGGATGTATGAGATGTTGCTGTTGGCCAGCACTGGCCTTTGGCCTAAGTTTTCCATCTGATTGAGAAATTAGGGGGGGAACTCCCTCCTGATAGCTGTGCATGGAGTTAGGTTAGGTTAGAGTAGGAGAGGGAGATTCTCTGTCAGATGGTATTGCTGATTCCACTTCTTGCATAATTTATAAGAGTTGTGGTTGTAGTGACAGAATATGCTACTAAGTCAAGCATGGCTTTGTATTGTGGTTCTCACTGTGCTTCAGTAGGGGACAGCATATGGTGAGCCTTGATATTGTATTAACTCTTTAATGTCTGCACAAAAAAGCTGCTATTTCTATCTTTTAATCTCTACTTTTGGGAACATAGGACCCTGAGGACATAGAGCTCTGGGAACACAGGACCCTGGGAACATAGAGCTCTAGGAACATAGAACTCTGATAACACAGGACCCTGAGAACATAGAGCTCTGGAGAACATAGGACCCTGAGAACATAGAGCTGTGCAAATACTCATAATAGCTCTGGGAACATAGTGCTCTGGGAACATAGGACCCCATGAACATACAACCATATTTCATTTCTTCCTCTGTTCTTCATTCTCTGAGACATGCCTCGTGCCTCCTTGCTACTCATATCCAGCATTGTAATGAGCCTAAAGCACTCTGAGGAAAAGAAGTAATATCAAAGTCTAAAGAACATTCTGTTTGAAACCAGTACCTGGCACACTTACACTTGCAGAACAGCACTCTGTCCTTCTCTCTTTGGTCTATTTTTACGCTCGTTGTAAGACTTATCAATAAAGCAGCTACATGGATTTCACTCGCAGGCTGCTTTTGATTTTCAGAAATACATGAGAATCAGAACAGAACACAGCAATCTAGGCTATTTCAGTGCAGATGTAAAGCAAAGTGACACTTCAGCTGAAATATCCACACAGTCCTACTCTTCACAATCACTGCTTTCAAAGAACAGAGAATACAGAAATGCCACACTAGATAAAATTCACCAACTGCCAAAGTTTCCGTGAAAAAAATACACATTTGAGGAAAATGGCTACAAACAAAGCATATGGTATCCAGTGGGAAAGCCTCAGGGCAGCACAGGCATTCAGGGAAGGGCTAATGATGTCTGGGAGTTAAGAAAAATACATGTCTGTTTTTTTTAACATTAGCTTAGCAGCCACGAAATTGAGCCCAAGCTTTAATGAATAGCAATAGAAAAGATGTCAGGGGTAGGTAGGTTTAAAAGATCTACCTCCTGGGGACATTTAAATGTAGATTATTTCATGTATTCATGATTTTAAGATCTACTACAAGTGTCTACATTTCACTGTTGAAGTTTTTTGAATAAACAGTGGTCAGTTTGGGTTATAGCAGTAAAAACACAGGTGTTCTTTGGCCTTCAGATTTGTTGAGTTTTTAATATAGCCCTTTTAATGGTTGAGTTTGAAGTTTGACACCCCTAGTGGTAGTTTGTGACAAACTAAATAAAACTTTAATTTATATGTAAAAATGAATTTATATGTAAAATGAATGCGACAGTGAGACATCATGGTGTTAAAGGAAAAAACTATAAAAGGATTTGTAAATTTATTTATTACGCATCTAATATCAGAATATGTATGTTTGTAAATATAGCAGAGGGATGGACATCACCCTTATTTTCATGTTGAGGAAATATGATTGAGGCAATATGGGAACAGAGAGCAAATTCAAATGAAAATTTCAATAAAGGAACATATGGCTCTGAGAATGCAGGCCTGTTTCCAGAATTACACAGAGGGAAGTAAAGCCCTGAAAACAAAAACCTGTTTCCTAGAAATTACAAAGAAAAAATCAAGTGCCTAAGGGGTCATGGGGATGAGCTTTGGTTGTGTAGGTGTGCATAACTTCTAGCATGCTTATAAAAAAAATACATAATGGAAAACTGTTTCATTTTTATAAATGAATGTTATTACATTACAATATTTATCACCTTTCAGATACATTTGAAATCCCACAGAGAGCAAAAAAAGCCAACACCTTTACATCTCCATTTGCTCACGGCACAGCTTATCACATCCATATGCTAGTGCTAAAGATTAGTGTTAGAAAGCGCTCCTGCTGATTTGATGGGCGTGTTTCCCAGCAGTGGTATAAACACAGTGTTGCACGTTATAGGAGCAGAGCGGTCCCTCTTGATCTTGTCATCAGCACATTTTTGGGGGGGTCGAAAAGCAGCAAACATTTCAAATGGGGATTGTAAATGCACTTTGTAGCCCTCGCTAGTTTATTATATTTCACCAAGCTGAATTGCAAAGGCTCATATTCATGTGCCTCCGACTTTTCTTGTTGTACTTGTAAGCCTCTAAGGGATATCAATCTTCGCAATGTTTCGACAGAAATAAACATGCCTCACTTTCAAATGGCCCACACATGCTGAAGACCCAAGCCAACCATTCCAATCCAGCCACATATAGATCATTACGCTTCTGATACATTATAAAAGTTTTTTTTTCTTCAGATGGCTTGCCTCTGCTGGCAGGGTTATTAGTATTATGAAATGTGATGACTTTAGCTGGCAAATAAAGCAAGAATCCTTTCCAAGCTCATTTTTCCTTTTGTACGTCCGTCTTTAATTCAGCCAACTGGAGGCTTCCAAAGCGACCGGGCAGCCATTTGAAACATTTAGCACGCCCAATTTGCTTAATATACTCAAATGAGTCCCGTATGGGACAGCAAAGGAAGTCGTGAGTGTGGAGGTTTGGTTGTAGATAGTAATGGGATCATCTGTTTTCCTGCTTTCTCCTTCTCAAAACGACTTATTAATGTGCTGCAAAGCCCTGTTGTCATGCTACTATTAATTTAATTGGGCCAATATCCTACACGTTTCCTGTGTTTTCCCCCTCAAGGCACAATTACAGCATTTGTGTTGCTTTATGTTGTAAAACCAGTCATAAATCATTTTCACATGACCATTTTCCAACCTCTCTTTATTCCTTAGAATTGGGCTGTTTTTCTGTGCCTTAAATATTTATGATACTGATGTTTTTGTGACATCACAGCAGCTTTTGTAAAGTTTTCCATATATTGACTACATGGCCTGGACAGTTTTGAAATATTTGAAGTTTATGTACTATAGACTTTTATTTGACATAATGAGAAAATCAATTTTTCCATGATATGAGCCCTGAAAGCTCAATAGACATAAATTCTCAATTGCATGCTCCACCCCACCCCCTTGTTGCAAATGTTTGTGATTATACAAGACATGCTTCTTTGGTTTTGCATTTAGTCTACATTACTAATGTAGCTAACACATAATGGAAGCTTATGTACATCAATTAGCATGGTGCTATTCATTGAACTGAGTGGAGCAATCTCACTTCATTGGTTTCTGATATTGTACGATATACTGCTATACAGTGGCAAACTGTAGGCAGCTAAGACCCATCCGTCCATTCATTTTCTAAGCCGCTTCTCCGTCAGGGTCGCGGGGGGGGGTGCTGGAGCCTATCCCAGCAGTCTTCAGGCGGAAGGCAGGATACACCCTGGACAGCTCGCCAGTCCATCGCAGGGCAGACAGACAGACACAGACAGTCACTCACACACTCACACACTCACACCTAGGGGCAATGTAGCATGTCTAGTTGGCCTGACTGCATGTCTTTGGACTGTGGGAGGAAACCGGAGAACCCGGAGGAAACCCACGCAGACACGGGGAGAACATGCAAACTCCACACAGAGAGGACCCTGGTCACCTGGCCGGGGAATCGACCCCAGGCCCTCCTCGCTGTGAGGCGACAGCGCTACCCACCACGCTACTGTGCCGCCCACCGTGCCGGCAGCTAAGACCATAAATGGCAAAACTTGAATGAAGACTAGGAAAAAAAGACTTCTGCAATAATGCTCATTTTGATTAGCACCCATGTGGGATTTCTTATAGTGTGTTAGCACTAAGCCAACATATTTTGGGTGTTCAGAGTAAACATGGACACCTGAAGCTTGTAAAAGCAAGCAAAAAAAGCAAGCAAAATTTATTAATATAGCGCTTTTTACAACAGATGTTGTCACAAAGCAGCTTTACAAAACAATCAGTATTACAGAGAGAAGAGAAAAGAAGAAAGAAAATCCGGGTCCAAGCCCGGAATAAAAGATATTCCATATGTTTGTTTAAAGTGTGAAACAGATATTATCATATATTTCACTTTGCATGTATCAGTTTTACAGTGTCTCTTTCAATAAAGAATTCTGGCATAGAGCTGCCCCTGCTGCTTTCTATTCCTAACAACTAGTGCTGGCCTTACTCCAAAGGCCTTTTCGAGCAATTTCAGGCAAATATGCTCCACTCCGCATTTCTTTTTTTTTGGTTTGTTTACTGTTACAGAAGTTTCTTATTTTGTTTGTTAGTATTTATGCTTTAGATCATAACACCCGTGTAACAATGCTGGATTGCTGCATGTTTTGTTGATGTGTAACTCTTTATATCAAATTTAAAAAAGTAACTGCACATTTTACAGGTTAATTAACAATACTGAGTGATGATCTGCCAGAATATACAATTCTACCATGAACAGGACTGAGCCCCAGATCTTTACACACCCAGCCAATGTATCTTCCCATCTGTACCACTATAGAGTGGAAGGGAAAGTGTTTATCTGCTTGTAAATTTCCACTAGGTGCATGATGGGGAATCATCTCAAAAATCTTGTTGCAGTCTTGCAAATGGTGACACTGCAAGATTTCTAGTCTTTGCAAAATCGTAGTCTGTGACTAAAAACTGTGACAGTGTCTTTAGATGTGAAAGGGTGTCAGATTTTGGTCTTTCAAAAGTCTTTTCAAAGTCTTCTGCACTCTTAGAAATAAAGGTTCAGTTCAGGTAGGTTCATTCATTAAGGTAGAAACAATGCAAATTTTCCCTCAAAGGTACAACAGTGGTTTTAAGGTCCAATTACGTACCTTAAATAAGTTTTTCCAAGTCGAAAAGTACACAGTTTTAACTGTTTATAACCTAAAGTTTTAAAACAGAACATGAAAATAAGAAGCCTGGAGACGAGGCGGGGTGTATGGAGTCAAAACCACTTAGAAATATAATTTCAGTGGATTTTGGTACAATTATGTTCTCTGACTAAAGGTACTCAGATGTAGCCTTGAGGGTCCCACCCCAGTGACAAGAGAGATACTTTTTTAATATACCTTTATTTCAGAGAGTGTAGTGAATGGTTAGCATAACCCAAACCTGCTTAGATTATGGCTTGCATTCACAATCAGTGACATATCTAGAACTTCTAAAGGGCCTAGAGTGATGTTTTTCTCATATAATTGGTCCTGTTGTAAATCAGAACATGACTTGCTGTCACTCTGTCGCTTCCTATTTATGTTGGTAGTTAATCTTGTTTGTAAGTCCTTCAGTTCAGCCTTGGAAGTCCTAACCAATGAGAGAGCTCACTTGGCTGTATCTGCCTAGATACAACAGAGAAAACGTCCTGATTGACATTTCAAGAATTTGACCCTTTTGTTTCCAACCAACTCTTAACACTTATAGTGTTACTATAATACTTGCAGACTTTAAACAAAACAGACATTATAATTCTATTGAAACAGTGAAATAAGAGTTTTACAAACATATTTTTTTAATTTCACAGAAATCAGTAGGTTTTCTCTAAAGGTCTAAAAGGCTCTGATGGTTCGCCACTGCTGTAATGGACAAAAATAAAGGCAATATTCAGGCATCATTTTGGCAGTTTCTACTTTTTTAGTTATGCATTGCAGTTTTGTTCATTTTTGCAGAAAACTGCCTGTAAAACAAGGTTCTATTAATTGCCCATATTATTTCTAGGTTTGTTCAGCTTGTGGCTATTAGCTTGATTGTTTGTGTGTTCATCTTTTTTGGCCGTTATTGCTGTGTGCAGACATTACTGTTGTTATTATTTTATGAGAGCCACCTCCAGTGGTTGCTGAATCATCACCTTTTCTGCAGCTGGAAGTTATTGGATTGTTCAGAAAGGTGGAGGTTCCTGACAGCTCATAAAGAGTGGGGGTCAGTGGGTCTGTACTGTAATATACTGTACTGTAACATACAGCAACGTCTTAAAGCACGGGGTTAAGATACTGCTGACATTATGCTGAGCTCAGGTTATTCAGTTAATCTGTTCAGCTGTTTTTGCTTTTTAAATATCTGGATTTTAAGTGAACAATAGTCAAAATAATCCAGGAAGACAATATTTTGCAGTGGTTAAAGATTTAACTTTGGTTTACTGCATGTGATGCTGCCAGCAGACCTACAGAGCAATAACTCACACAACTTACAGTGTACAAATGTATCATCTTTTTTTATTTTAGATATTTAGGTGTGCAATCATATGTAAACGTTTGACCATACCTGGTGAAATTAGGTTTTGCTGATTTTCTAAGTGAACATGATTTTTAAGTGAAGTTTCGCTTTTTTTTTTACAGGGAACAAACTTACGTATGACATTTTCCTGCACACTTTAGAACACAAGTGTTGCTTATTTGCTGAGTTTAAAATAATGGATAAAAATAAAATATTTTTATTTTTTTTAATATGTTAACCTCATCTAATACATAGTATTTGTGTATTAAAATGTGCAGAAGTGTGTTTGCAGTAGAGGATATGTTAACTTATTTACACTAAGAAAATCAACAAAACATCATTTGGGCTGCCTTAACTTTTGCATACAATTGTGCAGCATTGCTTAGCTATGGCTACATTAGTTAGTGAGAGATGCAATAACAGTCCTAAGCTTTTTTACCCTATTAGTGGCATTTGTTCAACTTGTTTTTCCCAAATGTATCCATAATTCAGTGTTTAAGATGTAAACAGATTCATTCTGAATGATTTGATGTGAAATGGTTGATTGTAGAGAGATTTTTTACAGTGGTGGTAATGACTACAACACAAATATAGTCATTTTATTTACAAGAACTTGTGTCTTCTGAGTTTTATATGGAATGCTGATGATGGTAAATTTGTGGTAAATCTGAAAAGGGGAACTATTTTGCTTTACTCTCCACCAATAAAGGATTTGAAATATACATTAGGTCTCAAAACTATCGTAAAGCATCATCTTAGGCAATACTTCATGTAATAACTTTCTGTGAGGGAGCTTTTAGAGGTGGACGTCTGGTTCGTCGGTAAGTTTCTCTGGAACAGAGCATTTCATACCAAAACACTCTGAATGATTTTATTTACATCTCAACCATTTAATCATGCAGAAACTTTTGTAAACATGGGTGGAATTCTCCTTTCAGTAAAGTAACACTAAGATGGGCTCAGATATCTGTATGTTTGAATAACCTCAGTCAGTGAGGTCATAGTTCCAGTTGTGGTTGTGCACGTGAGTGGCAGTGTCAGTCTTGGGAGGATGTGACGGATCTCTTGTGGCGAAACGTGTCCTCCACAGAGACAGCAGACAGGTGTCAGGTTTCCACTCTTCACCGCTGACCTGTATGTTTTCACTGGGCCCCGGTCTCCTGGGCAGGATTACAGTCAAGATACAGCCCGATTAAACCTGCCACAGGATTTTTTACACAAATGTCTCCTAAAGATTTACTGTAGCTGGTTTAAGGGAGGAACATTATCTGTGCCTTAACAGTTTTACTGCTAAGTAAGGCCTACTATAACCCTCACTGAGGGAATCTTCTCACTCAGATGCATTCAGGATCAGGAGCACCAACAGGGATTATGTCAACAACCAATAAACATATAAATCCAAATAAACCATCTAATAAACCAGCATCTATTTCATTTTCTTGTCCAGTGATCTGATAAAAATCAGTTGTTTGAAAATATGTTTCACATGATCATGTGGTGTGTTTTCAGCATTTTGATTGGCTTTTTCACTAAACTTGTTTCACGATGTTGAGTCGCTTGCAGCTGTTGCAGCTTAGTTTAAAATGAGTTGCAAGATGCTATATTATGCAAGTCAAGTGTCATTTAGTTTCATGTAGGTTTCAAGCGACTAAAGTTTCTTTTTTTAGATTAAAGTTTCACTGTGGAAAGGCAGCCAAAAGACCAGTCCTCACTAAAAACTGATCATAGCTCTGACCAACCTAGCAGTCAAGACCGACTTAAAAACCCCTCTTGATGCAACCAGCCCTAGATGTTCTGAGCCTTTTGCAACATTTTCAGGCGCAAACAGGACATATTCTATCTGTGTGTTATGTATGAGGTTGCACGGTACATAAAAAATGTTTTAACTTAAAAAAGTAAGCAAATGAGTTAGTTAATTAAACCTCTAACAGTAAGTTAACAGGACAAAAAATGTCTGGTAATGTGTTCAGAGTTCAGTATGGTAAATTGACTGTTTTAAATTGAAACTACAGTATGTACATTCCACCTCACTGGTGGAAATATGTAATTGCAGGGAATGTGTGGAGGAACATTTTGTAACATGGGTTGTGATTCGCCCCCCTTGCCCAAGCAGATGAATCTGAGGACAGAATTCAAAGAGAACTCAGTCAAAACTTGTTGAAGGACGCGTCTTCTGAGGATGTGAGTGAATTATCTACTGTTATCATCATATACTCATCTGTATAATATTGATTTTGAAATAATTTGAGACCTAAACATCGAGCTGGACCTTCTTTTTGAGCCTGTGCGTGTGATGTTAATATGTATAGATGTACAACGTGGTGTGAAACACTCTCAACCCATCACCTCTGACTTTTAAATTATTATTTACAGAGCAACTCACAGCAGGTTACGGTCACCATATTTTAGCCTGATTTTATTCCCCTCAATGATAAGTGTAATGATAGTCACAAATCACAATCTAAACAAATAATAATTGAAGTGTTTCTGTATTTTATGTCATTTATGGGGTTTTGTACTTCTCTTTTTAGCATTCAGAAGCATCCGTGTTTTCAGACACAAATTTATTGCCTAAATTACAACATATTTCATCTGACTATGCAAAACTGGGTGGAGCTGTAATAAGCGGATTACATATTTTGTTCAGTTTATTACAGTTTGGTCAACTAGTGGCAGCAAGTTTTGCATCACATTTTTCTGCTTTTTATTTTCAGGCATAAATTTGCAGTAGCAATAATGCTTGAGGTGTCTGCCAATGGAAGAAGATAATGTCACTAGATAACTGTACTTAAGACACATAAAAAAGTCTAGACATTGATTAAATAATCTTATAATATTCTTATAATGAGAATGATAAGCTGTATTAACTGATTTTCTTTGCCAAGCTTTTTTTTTTTCTTGCAGCATGACCCTCAGACCATGTGGGTCTTCCCTTTAAAGAAACCTGAAAAGCCAAACACTACCTACAACCAGGGATTTACTTGTGCAAAGTGGCCTCTTACTGGCTCACTTTGATATCATAAATAAACCATTGCATTAATTTCTAATTGAGGCGAACCTCTCAAGCCCAATTCACTAATGAGGCCGAGCGATTTCTTTTCCACGGGACAAGATATATGCTCCCATCTTCACATTACAGAGATTAAATATTGAGCCCTGCTCCATTAGTTCTATTGAGCACCACTGAAACCAGTAACCAGCTACCCTACCTAGCAGATGGACGACTATAGCCCAGCGCAGAGGGAGATGACCCCACCGCTATCGGTCTCCCGTCAAGATGACCCTTCCCCCTTGAGTTGACTCCTCTCCAGAGTAGACAAAATGTCAACCTGATCAATAAATGCATCACTATGCAAAGACTAAACTAGTACTACACAGAGGAAGAAGTTTTAGGGCTTTCATTCATTAGATAAACACAAGACTTGTGTTGTTTTTGATGCAGATTAATCAAGATTTTAATCAAGAGATTAGTAAACTCTGTTATTTAGTATTTTGAGTCAGTGACGTATCTTTTAGAGGGAACCTGCTTAAACCTCCTTGTATCCACATTAATAGTCCATTTTATCAGCTTCACCAACCATATAGGAGCACTTTGTAGTTCTACAGTTACAGACCGTAGTCCATCTGTTTCTCAGCGTACTTTGTTATACCCCTTTCACCCTGTTCTTCAGTGGTCAAGACCCCCATGGATCCTCACAGAGCAGGTATTATTTGGGTGGTGGATCATTCTCAGCGCTGCAGTGACTGATGTTGTGGTGGCGTGTTACTGTGTGCGCAAGTCCTCAGAAATCAGCCTTGTACCGGTTAGCTGTAGCATTAGCTCATTGGCTCATCTGAAGAGCCAGCCTCTGCTACTCAACAGACATGAAAACTACTTATTCAGCTCAACTACTCTTGAGTAATAACACGGCTTTTTAGATGTGTTTACAGTGCCAGTGCTTTCATCTAAAATGTAAGCCTTCAGATTAGCTAGGTCTCTTTTCTTTTTCCTCTTTGTTGTTGTTTGTTTCTTTACTGTGGTTAACTAGATCTGTGGATTAACTTTTTATGGATTGTATTTATCAAAAATAATACACATCCCTAACTCCCCAAAAAATAATCAGTTAGCCAAGACAAGTTATAAACACTCCTTATAGCTTAAACTAAAGATAAACTAAAGCTATAAAATGGATGCTTAAAATAAGCTAGTGCATGTTTGGCTGCTGTATGCAAATAAAAGGGTCCTAAAAAGCATTTACATTTTAACTGAACAGTTGTGTATTCAGTGCTTTAATTTATTTTAAAAGTGAATGTAGGCTGGGGCAATTCACTGTTAACAGTGAGCGCACAGTTGGATCAAAAATTTGCAGTTCTCCATGTACCCCCCTGTGTTCATCAGTATCATACACAAATAGCATATCATACTCAAAAGAAATCTTCAAAGTCTCTTTAAAATGCTTAGAACACGTCATTACTTATAGTTCTGTGGTTGCTGCCATGCTGAAATGCCATACTATGCCATACAGTGTCACGTAAGCGTGTGTACTGGAGATTACTGAACAGTGCAGCATAGTTTTGGGCAACTTTGATGAACATAAACCTATATGTTAGCTATGTTAGTCTCGTAGATCTAGCGCCAAAGTAAAGAAGCAAAATTCAGACACCAAATACGATAAATGAAGGGGAAAGAAGGAAAACCATTTGTGCTTGGTAAACAAAGCTCGAAAAGCAAAGGCAAAGATCAGCTGTCCTGTCCTGCCTGTTAGTCTGTTTTATTTATGCTGCGGGCCTCTGGGAACCGGCCGGTGCTGCTGACCCCTGCTGCCGCTCTGATTTATTTCTTGATGTCGTTGCACAGGTTATCTTGAACAACTTTGGTTGTCAGCTGCGTAACTTTACCTACACATGTATATGACTTCAGTGCAGCAGACAAATGTAGTGTTTTCCATATCCAGCGGCGGTGACACTGCGGGCGGAATATTTGATCGCTTGGAGGTGAAGAACTCCTGAGGATTGTGTTGCAGGGCCGTCCATTACCATAATTAGTTTTACCTGCTGAGGAGCTTTCCTCACGTAACCCACTTTAAATGTTTAATCACTGCGTTTTGAAGCAGCTGACTGTTTTTTTTTGAAAGCGCTTTCATGACAGGAGGTGATTGCCCCGAATAAACGAAAGCTTTTTTCGCCTCACGTTCCCTGAGCCAGGACGGTTCTCCGGCCCTGCTGGGCCTTGACTAAGACGGCGTCTTTCTCACCGCGCTAAGGGCAGCTCTTCTTTCCCTGTCTAAATTACATTCAGCTGGAAAGTTGAACAAGCCTGGCTAAAGCATCAGACAGGCTGGATTAGTGTTACAGCATCCCTCACACTTGTCAGGTCTTTCAAGGATCTTGATGTGTCTTAAATGATCTTGAAACCAATCTCTGTGTTTGAACACTCTAAGATGTGCTGCATATCCTGGGAGATAAATGTGAAAAAAATGGTAAAAGACGTGCTGAGGATGATTGATCATTGATCACACAGCTTCTGATCATTTTTGTTTTTTCTTAAAGGAATAGTTTGTCAAAAAAATCCAGCCTTACCACAAATGAGGTCAATCTGCCTAGACATGTTTGGTGTCTGTAGTTTGCTATGAGGCCAGTCTGGCTAAGAAATAATGCACACTTATTACACTAACTGTGTGCCTTGTCACATTTGCCATATGCATGTTGAGCTGCTAAATAATCTCATGTTGTTACTGACAGAAGGACAAACGTTTATAGCAGCTACTACTGTTGTTAGCTATTCTAATGTGTTTTGTCCATTTTTATAGATAACAGTGTCATACAGTATCAGAAACCACACAAGCAAATCAGTTTGAGATTGTGTAAAGGCATTTTGGCCTAAAACTAGTTTAAACTGTTCTTTGTTGAATAATGCAATATTCTGTAGTACGGTATTATATCCCACAACTGTATTGCTTTGACAGAATTCACAATTGCATATCATTATCTGTTGTTTCAGTACAGTACCCAACATGCATTACTCAAATACATCATACAACTATTGGAAATCCTTGTGATGTCAGCCGATCTTGACTGATAGTCTAGCCACTTAGCTATAGGCTAATATAACCAAGCTAGAATTTGTGTAATTCATATATATATATATATATATATATAATGAGCAAATATAGGTACGTATGCTCCTTATCGAATCGATGAATCATGAATTATGATGAAGGAGAATACTTCATAACATGACAAATAATATATTTAAATATTTAGGCTGAAATGCCCCTTTACAAGCATTTGGAGGCACCTGTACATCTTTAGTGCTTACTGAATTTAGAGAGAGTATATAGTATTTAATAAAGAGCATATGAATGGGAGAATGGCTGCAGTATAACAGGATCATATGATGTGTGACTGGTGTGTGGGTGTCAGTGTAAATTTTTTTTTCATATTCAGAATGTCCTTGAGACAAACACGCTACATTAAAGCTCAGAGATATATTTCTGTTTGAATGATTCAAGATTTTGTAATGTGTTTCCCCTAAATGTATGATCCAGGTCATTGATTCCATTTCACTTCCAGGAACACAGCAGATATTTTTTTTTCTCGTAATGAGGTATTCGTGGGTGAAGGGAATCTTTGGCACTGTATCAAATTCATAATTTGAGATTTTGACTTATTTACAGCTGAGTTTTATATGGTCATTATGTCATCTGAATTATTGAAGCATCTGGGCCTTTTTCTAACTGATGTTGCGGATGTTTGGCAGGCGTGCAGACGGCTGTGGATGGCGGAGAGTGAATAATTAACCACAAATGACTAATTAGAGTGGCACAATCGGCTCAGAATCAGTGCACTTTGTGTGAGTGAAGGCTTCACGTTGTCAGTAAGGGACTTTAGATCCATAATAGCTTATGTGATTCTATGTGAAAAACTGTCTGATTTTGATAATGAGCTCTGTCTGTGGTATAGAGACTGCAGCTGGATGTGCTTTTGACTTTAACGCTGTAATACTGAGTCAAAACAGCAGCTGTTTTGCCTTATAATCTATTGTTTTACTTCAATAACATGATTTCTCAAAGCTGTTGACGCATTTACAGGGATACATAAAAAATATCATCTAACAAAGCAGAATTTTGTATTCACAAACTACATTTAGAGCAGCCAAACACATCAATAGGAATATGCTTCACACTTCAGTGGCTTTTATTGTTCCTCTGTTGAACTCAGTAATGAGCTTTCCCGTACCGATTTGAATTGTGTTCTGAAATATGTGCACACACTTGGTCAGAAGCTGTCACAGTCCATCCAACAATAAAGGCAGCATGGAGCTTCTTTTATACAGTAATAGGGAACAGGGTAACACTCAGAAAGCTCCAGTTCCAGAATTTGTTGCACCAAAAGAATTAGTACAGTTTTGTGTTAGAGATAAAGCCACAAAACTATCACAATGTCAGGTTCTGCACAGCTTTTCAGTACTTGCCAGATTAATCTGAATGTTTTTTGTTCAAGAACACACTGGAACAAAAAAGCGGGTTTATCAAGTGTTCTTTACACTGTCAGAAATACAGGATTGAAACTTTCACTGGGACAGTGCCCCTCTTGTCACTGGGGTAGGATCCTCAAGGGTTCATCTCTGTACCTTTAGTCAGAGAACTGTACCATAATCTATTAAAATGACATATTTACATTGTAATGACTCCACACACCCCGTCTCGTCTCCAGGCTTTTTATTTTATTGTTCTGTGTTAAAACATTAGATTATGAAAAGGTATAAAAATGTACTTTTCACCTGGAAAAAAAATTATTTAAGATTCACAGTTGGACTTAAAACCACTGTTGTACCTTTGAGGGAACATTTACTTTGTTTGTACCTTTGAAGAACCAAAAATGTACCTGCACAGAACCTTTATTTCAAACAGTGTAGTAAAGGCAATGGTTTTGTTCAGAATCATGAGTTCTATGTAGAACCATTTCAAGCTTAAATGGTTCTTTGCATGACAAAATGGTCCCTAAGATTGATGGAAAATGTGTTGTATGTGGCTCTATATTGCACCAAAAACCTTGAGATCATAACAATAGCAGAACTCTTTTTGGTGAAATACAGAAACATTTTTATAAAGGTCCTATATAGCACCATGTACAACACAGTCTCCATCAATCTGAACAACCATTTCACCATGTGAAGAACCATTTAAGCATGCAAATTGTTCTTTATATGACTCATGGTTCTAAATAGAACCATTCCCTTTACTAAAGAACCCTTGAGAAACCATATTTTTTAAGCATGTAAATCTGTAAAGATTTTCACAGCCCGTCTTGTTTGCTAAGTTGTACTCTCTTTGTTTCTGACTAATTAGAGTTTGTTTAGTCCTTGACTATCATAGCTGGAGAAGAGAAAGCTGGTTTAAGCTGGCTCTACCCTGCATGGTCTTTAGCACTATTATAACCTCGAGTTGCCCCCCCTAAGAGAGCTGGGAGACAGAAAAAGCAAAGAGATGTGTATGCGTGCTGCGTGTGCAAAGGGGAACTGAAGACAAGCACAGAGTCACTCTTTACAATTTTATGTCAGCTTCCAGTTTGTAGTGAAATATTTCTCCAGCTCTCATTGTGATATCTCCTTCTTTCACCACATATTCCTCACCTGTTTGTATCTTATCTTTGCTATGCTTCTCATGTGTGCAAAGAAGCACAAATAACTCCAGTTCAGTTTAGCTCATTTAAAAATGTCATCTTAGCAAGTAAAATTATCCAAAATCTAGAAGATGTATCTAATATTTCTCATATTGAGATTATTTGTCACAATTGGCCCCTCCCAGTCCTGTCCATGTGCTTTTTGTTTACTTTTTCGTTCATGTGCCTTTGTTTTGGTTCAGTCCAGCCCCCTTGTTGTCCACCCTTGATTGTTAACACCTGTTTCCCACCTGACCCTCATTAGCCCTCTTGTATTTAAGCCCTGTGTTTTCCTTAGTCTAGTGCTGGTCTATGTTTGATCGTGTTTAATGTGTTGGCTGTATTGTATTGTATTCTCGTGGTGTCTGGTTCTTGTTTGAGGTTTTGTGTTAATTTTGTCATGTCTGTCCCTCCTGCTCTCCGTATTGGCTGTTTGAACCTGGACCGTTTCGACCATGAGCCTGGATTTGCCCATAATAAAAGTTGCTTATCTCAGCATATGCGTCTGCCTCCTCACTCCACGTTACATTGTTGTAATCTTATTATAAGATTATTTAACTCATTCTTTACTTGCTTTAGGTGATATTAGTCCCATGATCTCACAATATTGACAAATAGTTTCACTTGTAGCAAATATGCTTAAAACAAGCTAAATTGTAAAGAATGTATAGAATTAAGTTACATAATCTTATGAGCTTACAACAATCTCACATGAGAAATATTAAATACATCAATTAGATTTAAGATACATTATGTAACAATTATTTTACAAAAACAGCTTCAAAATCATTTTGATGCTAAACTGACTCATAGGCAAAATGGGGTCTCTGTTATTACCACTCCAGGCTGGAATGTCTGCTATAGCATTATATAACTTGGGAGGAGCAGTGCAATACTGTGTTTTGTTTCACAGCACCACGTCACACACCAGCAACTATGGCTCTTCAGCTAGCTATAAGAAGTAGCTTGGTATTCCCAGCATGGACATCATCATGGAAGCTGCGAAGAGATCAAAGATGACATTGTGAGAGGTAGTGAGAAAGAGTGACTGAGCAAGTGACTGGACAAGAGTAAATCTAAAAGAGATAAAAGGATGCAGGACAGTCTTACGAGTAACACGAAAACAGTGCAAACCTGACAGTGTTATTTATGAAAGACTGTAACGTAACCCGTAACCTTATCTATGTCATCTTTCTCTAACAGGATTTTTCCGGATGCCAGAAGTGATCCAACCTCAGACCTGTTTCAGGCTAGCATGCAAAGAAATAAATTCATCAAAAAGTTTGGTCAGTCAGTAAATCTCACGCCAAATAATCCTTGAAAGTTAGCAACCTCCTGTAATAAAATCCTGTAATGTTACACTACCTTGTAATTTGACTTTCTCTTCTGATGTTGTGCTTGCAGGCAGAATCCTACTCCCCCTCGCATACACACACGTCTTATGACATATGGACGCTGCAGATTACAGTTGTGATATCAGTTATTGATACATATAAACACCCGAAATCTGTAACATCCAGATGGCTACGTGATGCATGTGCATGCAAAAGAGAGTTGGTATCCTTGCACGTGTGCAGTTGTCCATGAGGGGGTGTTCACGGTACGATTTGTATGGACGAGAAGTGTTTAAGTGAAAGGCACTCTACAACTGTAAGGGAAGCCCAAGAGAAAAAAATGCCAGTTATCTGATGAAGCTGCTTCAAAAGGAGTGTAGTGTTTGTCCAGCTTTAAGCAGCAACTTCAGGTTCAGAAATTGGTGTAGTCCCACACTCAGATTGTGCTGTCTGAACTAACTGCTGAGCAAAGTGTCAGAACCACATAAGCAAGTTTTATTCAAATTTGCTTAACAACTCAACAGAGTTTAAGTCTTGAGCATACTTGAGTCAAGTATGCAATGTTTTAGGCATGCATTTAACTCCATGCTAATGTTGGTATATATTAGCTACATTAGCCTCGTAGCTCCAGTGTAAAACTAAAGAAGCAAGGTTCAGACACGAAACCTGTCCTTTCTAATTGACTACATTTGGGGTTACAGTAAAACTGGGTGAAATTAGACTTTTCACCGGAGTTCCTGTAACATGAATTCATTACTGTGAAACAGCTTTGAGAGCCCAGGAGAGTCAATCTAATGCAGAGCTTCAGGAGCTTTTAGGGTTTCTTCTTTTCATCAATTCCTGTAGCTGAGAGATGTGTTCAAGCTGGATAGAGAGAAAAGAAAGAGAAAAAAAGAGAGAGAGAGAGAGAGAGAGAGAGAAGGAGAACAAGAGAGAACGAGAAAGAGAAAATAAGTGACGAAAGAGAAGAGAAATAAAAGGAGCAGGAGAAAGGGAAAGGAAAAATTGAGAGAAAGACAGACAAAAGGGGCAAAGAAATAGAAAAAGAAACAGAAGGAGAGGAACAGAGAAATATGAGGAGAGTGGTAAAGAAATAGTGTTAGAGAAAGAGAGACATGGAGGTAGTAAGAAAGGGGGAAGATAGATAAAAAGACACAAAGAAAGGAGTGAGAATAAAAGGAAGACAATGGATATAGAAAGAGTACGAAATGGTAGAAAGGAGAAAGAAAAGAGGAGAGAGGCAGAAAAAATAAGAAAAGGAGATGGTATAAAGAGGAAAAGAAGAGGGGAAGTTGGGGGTAGAGAGAGATGGAAAAGGAGGGGAAAAGTGAAGAGAAAAGAGGAGGGGAGAGAGAAAAAAGCAGATAGAGAAGAAGACAAAGGAGGAGACAAAAAGAAAAAAAGGGAGGAAGAGAAAGTGACAGGAAGAGGAGAGATAAGAGGAGATAGAAAGATGAAAAGAAAGGATAAAGAAAAATAGAGTAAGTAATTAAGAAAAATAGAGATAAAGAGAGAGAAGAAGAAGGAAAAAGAAACGATGAAGAAAGAAAAGGAGACAGAAAGAGAGGCAGAAAGAAGGAAAGAGAGAAAGGGGAGATGGAAGGGGAACGAGTAGAGACAGGGAGAGGAGAGCTAGTAGGAGGGAGAAATACATGTAAAGAAAGAAAGTGATGAAGAAAAATAGAAAAAAGAGAAGAAGAAAAAAGAAATAGATTAATAAAGAAAAGGAAATAGAGAAAGATAGGTAGAAAGAATGAAAGAGGGAGATGGAAAGAGTGGAAAAGGAAACAGCTAGAGAAGAAATGAGAGGAAAAGGAGGTAGACAGAGGAAGGGGGAAACGTCATAGAGAAAGGAGAAGAAAAAGATACAGATAGACAGAAGAGAGAAAGAAAAGGAGACAGAACGAGGAAAAGAGAAAATTGATAAAAAGATGACAGAAGGGAGAGGAAAAGAAATAAAGAGAGGAGAGAAAGAAAATGAGTTACAGAGAGGAAGAGAGAAAGAAAGACTGAATGATAGAGAAAGAGAAAAGGGAAGAGAGAGTAAAAAACAAATGAAGCAAGGAAAGGAAACAAGGAGATAGAAAGAAAAGGAGAGGGAGGGAGATGGAGAGAGGGATAGAGTAGAGAGAGAGAGATGCTGTACATTGTGCTGACTGCTGCACACTGGTGGTGAAATATCTGGCGCTGACGGAGGCTGCCAGGTGGACCTTGAGGTGACAGACTGCGTGAAGATGAGCGTGCGCGGGGGGTTTGGGGGGGTAGGGTTAGGGGGGTTATCTGCACCGAGTGTCAGGGAGGGAATGATTTGACAACACGCCAGCCGGGGATCTGTACGGGGGGGGGGGGGTTGGGGGGGGGGGGGGGGGGGGGGGGGGGGGTTATTTATTGATCCAGGAGGAGGAGGGGGCCTTTCTCTGGAGGAATCTGACGGAGGAGGGTGCGAAGGGCTTCTGGCCACTCGGAGAGAAACATGGCCGTTCGAAGGATGAGTTAGAGACAGAACGGTGAGGGATGAGTGCTGGCACGGTCCGACAGGCTGAGATTGAAGTTACGGAGCATTTGGTGGGGGGTTGGGGGGGTTGTTTGGAAAATAGCAGAGTAAACTGTTCTCATAGCACTAGCACCCTCAGAGAAGAGGTGTAGTTAGAGAAACCATCAGAGCACAAAGTAATCATGAACTGCTAGAACCTTTAAATACTCTCTCTCCAATAGCACCTGACCGATTCATCAGCTGCTTGATAAAATTAGCTGATTTTAAGGCTCAATGTTATTTTCAGTACAACAAATACTTAAACTTCTTATATATTCAGTAGAGATTTATTACTTTTAGAACTCTTTTATATTCAGTTGATAGTTATGACTCTTAGGACTATTACAACTATAAGGCTTTCAGTACAAGCCATAAGTGTCAAATACAAATCTACTTCTAAAATTATGCTAATTTCTGGCAACGCCCCTATGGGATTTCTAATAGTATGTTAGTGCTAAGATTATCTCGGTGCACAACTAAAATTTGTGGCCATCCTAGATTAAACACAGATATTTGAAGCTTGTAACCAATATTAACATATATTTGAGCTTTGTGTATATCAGTGTTACAGTGACTCTTTCAGTAAAAAGTTCTGGCATAGAGCTGCCGCCACTGTTTTCCATTCCTAACAGCTACCTGGAACCTAGGTAGTCCTACAACCATTTGCATGAGTAAAACACCTTATAAACCCTCATGTGAAATTTGAGCTAATTAACAGAAATCAAGCACAATAGGCACTTCAGTATTTATTTTGAAATTTTGTTTCTGCTGTTTAATTTCAGTTTAAGAAGTTTAAGTTTTGAGAACTATCTTGACTAGTCATATCTGACCATTAACACTTGACATCTGACAGTTATTTCAGTCAGTTAGGCACTGTTTAATTTGTGACTTGTGTCAGCAGATATCGGTTTAAGAGACTTTCTGTTCCTTAAAATCAATATCAGAGACTGAATTTTCATATCAGTCAGGCCCTCTGGTGGTGCAAGAGCTTTTTGTTCAGTGTGTGGTAGCCCTTAGCCGCCTGCAGTAGTCTTTCTGTGCTTCCTTCTTTGGACTAAACAGACAACAAACTTTGACCAGAATGTACAACGCAGGCTCTATACTGCCCTCTGGTGGATTGATGCACTCAGACATACAGAAAAGTAAAATTTACTATTGAGTATTGAGTTTGACTCCCAGCCAGGCAACCAGGGTCCTTTCTATGTGGAGTTTGTATGTTCTCCCTGTGTCTGTACGGGTTTCCTCTGGGTTCTCCGGTTTCCTCCCACAGACATGCAATCAGGCCAATTGGACACGCTAAATTGCCCATAGGTGTGAGTGTGTTCCACCTCAAACCATTTTATTTATATCTCAGTAATAGAACCAGGGCAAAAGTTTAAAATAAAAGGTGGAATTCCCATTTAAGTAGTGTAAAACTGTCAAATCACTATTTCGGTGAAAAACCTGGTCTTGATACCAAGGAAGACACTGATGAACATGAAAAGTTTTGTAGATAAATGTCCCCAAAGCATCAGTACAGAGCTACTTTATGATCACCAAAACTTTACAGGGATATTCTCCTCTTCAGAAAATGGCAAAATGTTCCTGAACGTTTGAGGAATAGTGTATATGTTATGTATCTTCTCTAACTCTGTTCTCCATTCTATTCACTCCATTCTCTGCAACTTTTAGCTGTTCATGGTGGACAACGCGGCGGACGACTGGAGGATAGCCATGACCTATGAGCGAATCTTCTTCATCTGCCTGGAGATCCTGGTGTGCGCCATCCACCCCATCCCGGGCAAGTACACCTTCACCTGGACAGCGCGCCTGGCCTTCTATTACACCTCTTCCAAGACGGATGCAGACGTGGACATCATTCTGTCCATTCCCATGTTCCTGCGGCTCTACCTGATCGCCCGCGTCATGCTGCTGCACAGCAAACTGTTCACGGACGCTTCGTCGCGCAGTATCGGCGCCCTCAACAAGATCAACTTCAACACACGCTTTGTCATGAAGACGCTCATGACCATCTGCCCTGGTACCGTGCTGCTGGTCTTCACCATTTCTCTGTGGATCATCGCCGCCTGGACTGTGAGGGCGTGTGAAAGGTGCTCCGGCTCAGATCACTACTCCCTCGATGTTTAGGCTGGCTTGTAGTGTGCTGTGTTGTCTGATGTCATGCCTTCAGGAGCATCAATAAGCACTGTTACTGTTAGCTGTTTGAAATTTGCTCCACGCTAGTTAGAACGATAGTGATTAGCAGGGATGTACTGAAATATTCACCACCTAAATATTCTGGCTGGAAATGGTCAAAAGTGGCAGTTAAAAAAAAAAGAGCAAAACATCAACCCCTTAAAATCCCAGTCTTATTACATACTAAGGCTTATTAAAGCAATAAGCTTTAATTCTTAGGCACAACATGAGGCGAAGTGCCTAAAACTCCCTTCCCTGTGATAAAATCACAGTAGTGTATGGCTTCTCGTGGCTTATTGCTTTTATAAAACGGGGGTAAAAAATTTAATTAAAAAACACAGTATTTCAGAAAATAATGTGTTATTATTAATAATAATTGACATAAACCAGTATTCTGCCCAAAAAATGTAGTTTCTTTAGAGTATGGTTTTGCTGCCAAGCAACCATCGAAACCTGAATGGGGAGAATGTTCAGTTGCTAATCATAGTATACTGCTGTAATTTCAAGAATTTTTTAACTTTTTGCTTGCTCCCTACATAGTACACTACGTAGGAATTTGTATACTGGATCCTGCAGCCAAACAGTGCACAATATAGCGCACTAGTGCACTAAGAAATCTTCAGTCATTTGGGACAACTTCTGACTGAAAGGCAAACATTTAAAGTGTGTAATCCATTCAAGTGACATTCACATGGCTTTGAAAGCAGCTCAGCCAATCAGATTTTAGGATCAGAACTATCCATTTTATAATATTCAGTAACTATAAGGACTTTAGTGCAAACAGGCTGAGCTACTCTTAGGTTATAGAAGTGTGTAATAAAACTCTGGGCCCAGTGAGTCCAGGCCCAGTGAGTCCATATATCTGTCTATTCATGTTGAAGGTGTAAGGAGTGTTTCAGCCCAGCTTGCTTTTTGAATGAGGCACAATACACGGCAGCAAATCAGAACCTTCACTCACTCAGAGCTTATTTAAATATAGCAGTCTTAAAGGCACAGTAACAAAAAACAGCTTGTTTAATTCAGAGAAATAAAGAGAGCTTAGATATGTTCATGTAAAATTAACTGTGGCTGTTTTTGTTGCATATCAATGCTGTCGGAAGAAAACCTTGTATCTCCATTTTTGTCATTTTTCAGTTTTTGACATAATTTCAAAGGACCTGTTGCCCTTTACATTGTGTGTAAATTTCATGATGAATGGTGCAAAAGAAATGGCCCAAATTGACTTGGAAAGACGTCTGGTTCCACTGACATGCATTAAAACTACAGTATGTTGTTTCTTTCTCCTGTAAATTTCCAATTTTGGAGAGACAAGGTTTTCTTCCGACAACAGCAATATACCTGTGCACATAATGTGTCGACCTTGGAGGGGGGATAAATACAAGAGAAGTGTAGGATATCAGCCCAAAACAAACAGAAGAAAGCTGGAAATGCAGAATGAACCTAACAATATGTGAATGCACATAAACATAACTGTGTACTTAATTATGTAATTACATTTAACACTTTATCTGTAGACATCTCAGGGTTAAACCAGAAACACTGAGGTCATAAAGAGGAAACTTCAGCATGATAAACCAGTCATTTGTGTTAGAAGTCTAGTTATTCAGTGCATGTGGTCTCTGTATCTGGCGGTAAGAATGTCTATGCTCTCCTGTACGTCTCTGTGCTCCTGTCACACCTCATTCTGGATCATATTGCTTACGTTCTGTTCCTGGAAGTGTCTTTTGAATGATGGGTAGTAACCTTTTAAACAGCGATTAAAGATGCCTGGAAAACTAGGACAAACGTCTCTGGAGGCACACAGATCCTTCAATTAGGTTTTTAAAGGGAAGGTTACAGCAAAGTTGCAGTAGCCAGCCTTCTAAGAAATTCAGTTCTGCGTGAACCATAGCATCAGTCAAAGGTTTGTACTCATGAAGGCCTTTTCTTAATTAAGCTGGCCTGAACAAGCCGACTACACTGCTCAAAAAATGAAAGGGAACACTCAAATAACACATCCTAGATCTGAATGAATGAAATATTCTCATTGAATATTTTTTTCTGTACAAAGTTGAATGTGCTGACAACAAAATCACACAAAAATCATCAATGGAAATCAAATTTAAACTGTCTCCTGGTAGCGCCTCCAGCCTCTGGACACTACGCTGACAGACACAGCAAACCTTCTTGCCACAGTTTGCATTGATGTGCCATCCTGGATGAGCTGCACTACCTGAGCCACTTGTGTGGGTTGTAGAGTCCGTCTCATGCTACCATGAGTGTGAAAGCACCACCAACATTCAAAAGTGACCAAAACATCAGCCAGAAAGCAGAAAGGTACTGAGAAGTGGTCTGTGGTCCCCACCTGCAGAACCACTTTATTCATCCTTTATTGAGTGTGTCTTGCTAATTGCCAATAATTTCCACCTGTTGTCTATTCCATTTGCACAACAGCTGTGAAATTGATTGTCAATCAGTGTTGCTTCCTAAGTGGACAGTTTGATTTCACAGAAGTTTGATTTACTTGGAGTTATATTGTGTTGTTTAAGTGTTCCCTTTATTTTTTTGAGCAGTGTAATTGTTCTTGGTTTAGTATTCTACACTTATTGGTATCAATGTCATGGGTCGTTTTCAAGATAGAACCACAAAATGCTGCAGGATTGATGAGCCTATATGAGTTATAGTGTACTTGTGCTTTTGGTTGTATACAGCTTTCTTTCAGACACGATTTCTTTTTCCATTGGGAAATAAATGGCGAGATGCTGAGAAAACACACAAATGATGTCACATCTCTCACACTGCCCCTCATAGACAATAGATACAGATTCACATACATACATATGCACTAGCACATATATATGCATTAGCAAAAACATGTGACAGCACAGCATAGCCTAGCAACACCTTAGCATCCACCTGAGACAACACTAGAGCCGGTTTATGAGGAGCCTGACCTTTTCTTGTTTCCCCTGTTGTATCAAAAACATGACTGCAAAATGTCAGAGGGTGCCTACGTCTGATTTGTAAATAAATTCATACATAGACATCAGCTTCACAATGTACAGTTTGCACAAGTGGAAAATACTTAAGTAATTATAATTTGTTACTATAATTAACTGTTGTTTTTGTACTTTACGCAATTATGACTGGAATTTGTCATCATAAGCTACAAAGAAAGTTTAGCTTCATATATTTATATATACCTATATCATTTTTTTTTATTTTATGCACTTTTGTATGTTTAAACGTCAGTAGATTTGACTTTGAGTAGATTTTTGCCTCTGTGCTCACACTTTTAACTGAGTAAGACTTTGACACAGAATTCGAATGCTCATTTAAGTACAGTTTCTCTGTCCTTTCACATCTAACAATTTCTTCAATACAAACTTTAAGCATTCAAGCTGAAGCTTTTAGTTGGAAATGTTTTTGAGATTTTGAAAAAAAAACATACATTGAAACCCAAACTTTTGACTCATTCAGTGGAGGAAGATGATCAGATTAACACTTGGTGCAATATTCACTATCTGTCTTATCTGTGACTTGCATATCAAGCATTTTGTTATAATAGGATTTCTTTCTTTCTTTATGCAAGGATTTCTTTCTTTCAAATCACGAAATTGTAAAATTATAACTGAATTATATTTAATGTTATTCTACAGAATTGTCTGTGCTTACAAATATGCTGAGTTACCACTTTATTAGAAAAATTTACCTTGTGCTTCTACTCACTGGCCACTTTATTAAAAACACCTACCTTGAACTTCCACCCGCTGGCCACTTTATTAGAAACACCTGCCTTGTGTTTCCATTCACTGGCCACTTTATTAGTTCTGCTATGTAGGTGTACAGTTGCAGACTATAGTCCATCTGTTGCTGCACAGTTTATCAACACCCTTCTACCCCATTGGTCATTGGTCAGTTTCTGACCACTGTTATCCAGGTATTATTTGGGCAGTGGGCCATTCTCAGCACAGCAGTAATACTGGTAGGTTGAGAGTAGACCACCATCAGAAACATATATAGCCAATAGAGTCTTTGTGGTCAGAAACTGAGCTTTGATGAAAAGCAAGATGACAGCTAACTGTCAAGGTGGAGCTTCAAGCGAGGGGTTTCTTATAAACTGGCCAGTGAGTGTCAATGTGGACCAGAAAATGAATGTAGCTGTGTTTTAGAGGTTTACAGCTACATTTTATATCATGATGTTTGTTCCTCATGCACATGCTTTCAGGTACCACGATAACCAAGATGTAACCAGCAACTTCTTAGGAGCCATGTGGTTGATCTCAATCACTTTTCTAACCATTGGATATGGGGACATGGTTCCTAATACATACTGTGGCAAAGGGGTGTGTCTCCTCACTGGCATTATGGTGAGTTTACTGTATGTCTTGGTATCCTTTGGTAGGCTCTTAAGTTCTTGTACTGCATGGTAAGAAGAGGCTGATTGGATTCCATGGTATGATCATCATCTTATCTTTATTAGTAAATTTATTCTGACAAATTTTTTGAGGCTTTTTTTTAGGCTTTTTAAATAACTTATTAGGTGAAGAAAAATCATTATGCTGTAGCATCAGCAAGAAAGAGGCAGGAACAGGTAGTATGGTGACCCAATGGAAGTGTATTTCGCATCTCACACTTTCAGCATAGAGCGTAATTCTCGGTGGTTAGGCACAGAACTAGCCAAAGCTAACCAGTTTGGAGATTTTTAAATTATTGAAGCCCATTCCCACCTGGCAGAGGTGTATTCAGTATGCTTCAATGGCCAAAATCAATACTTTTTTCTCAAAAAAAATAGTTATTATCTTAACATACTGATATAGTTTCTTGAAATAGTGACTTAGTATCTTGAAATAATTACTTAATCTTGCAGACATTAGAATTAGAATGATCTTGAAATAATATATAATTATTAGTACCTACCAAACCACTTTTTGACACAAAAAGTCATTATTTCGATATAGAAAGTCCATATTCTGACAAAATAAGTCAGTTTTTTGACATAGCAAGTCTTTATCAGGTCATTATTTTAACATAGTAAATCAGTATGTTAAAAAAAGTTAGTTTCAAAATAAAACAAGTCATTATCTTGAGAAAATAAGTCATTATTTCAAGATACTAACTCATCATTTTCACATAGTAATGCCAAAAATAGAGAGGAGGAGAAAATTGTATGGTTTTTTTTTGTTGTTGTTGTTCTCTACCTGGCGAGAAGGCGCTTTCATATAAAATCCACTGGCTCCCTATACATATTAATGTCAACACACCATGCAAACTCGCTGGCTAAACACATTAATACATATACAGCAGTGCAGCAGCGATATTAATGTGGCACTACTGTGTTGCTTGTGCATTTTGTCAATTCAGTTCTTTACAAACCCCAGATAAATAAAAACAAAAATGTGATATTGCATAGCCTCCAGATTTATTGGTAAAGGATGTAAAACTGAAACTTTAAAAGCTGGAGAATGTTGCAGCTTTCAGATTATATTTATAAAATATGAAGAGTAATGAAATTGATAAGGATGCCTTATGTGTTGTAATGTGTTATGAATCCAACCCCAAACTGATTTGTTTGTTTTGTTGTCTCAGGGCGCTGGATGCACTGCTTTGGTGGTGGCCGTGGTGGCGAAAAAACTGGAACTAACCAAAGCTGAAAAACATGTACATAACTTTATGATGGATACGCAGCTGACAAAAAGAGTAAGTGAGCTTAAATGAAGTAAAGCGCTGAAATGAGCCGTGTAGAAAGTAAAAGCACCGTGCAGAGAAAAACACAGCGGGCTCTATAACGATGGATGAGCAATATATCAGTCCGAGTGAAGATCAATTCAGGATTGATGTTTGTCAGGTCTTAGCAATAGTTGTATGTCAAAGTAAAGCTGTGCATTTAATTAGAGTAGATTCAGGGAGTGGGCTCATGTTACATAGCAAGATGGAAAACACTTCAGTTTAATGCAGACACATGCTGTCTGTCTTTCTATGCAAATTAAAAAATAATTTACAGAAATTAAAGTAATAGTTTACACATAAAATCTCATTTACACAGTGTTCATTCTTTATTTCAAATGTAGCCACTCAGCCAAGTAATATTTGGTGTCTGAAGTTTGCTTCTTCAGTTTTGCACTGGAGCCACAAGGCTAATGTAGCTAGAAACTAATAGTTATCTCCATTTTTAGCATGATGCTAACTGCATGTATAAATCACCACACAGTTGCAGTCTATGTAGAGTTGTTCAGTAATCTCTGATAGACTTTATAATGGTTATTTCCAACACCACTTGAATGCAGCATAAGGCCTTCAGTTCAGCTCCTGAAGTCCTACCCAATGGGAGAGGTTGGCTGTATCTACCTAGATACTTTTATGATAAAAAATCCTGATTGAATAATGTTTCTCTGGGTTGTTTCAAGATCTTTAACCTTTTATTTCCAATCGAAGTCTGGAAGTCTTGTATTACTACAATATTTGCAGTTTAATCCCTCAAGTCCCAGGCTTATTATTTAGTAACTACAGGGCCTTCAGTGCAAACTGGTTGAGCTATTCATAGGTTATAGATGTGTGTTATAAAACTTTGGGCCTGCCAGGAGGCCCTGTCCATTTAAGGGCTTAAACACAACAAGCATGATGACTGTATTTAAAAAATGAACTAAAAAGGTCTAAGAAGGCCTTAAAACTAAAGGGCCTAGAAGGCCTTGATTGGTCCCCCATTGATTGTTACACCTATAGTAATGGCTTTAGTGGCAATAACTACGCGATCCTCTTCTACTGCAGGTGAAAAACACGGCTGCTAACGTTCTCAGGGAGACCTGGCTCATCTACAAGAACACCAAGCTGGTGAGGAAGATGGACCACGCCAGGGTCAGGAAGCACCAGAGGAAATTCCTCCAAGCCATTCACCAGTACGTACCAACACCCACAACACACAGCCCTCAACGTATCAGTCTGCTGTGGCGTCAGTGAGGAAACGGTGCTGTGAGCTCTGAATTGTTTGACACCTGTAGCTCAGGGTAGCAGCCATGCTGGAAAATGTGAAGGGTTAATGCACTGTAAACAGGTTTTTCATGATTTCTGCTCATGCTGTGGTTTGCTTTATTGAGGTATCTCTATAGGCTGGTGATTAACACTCCTCAAGCTGGATACAGCACTTTCCCCCTTTCCCTAATACAGCGAAAGTAGCTCTTTCTGTTATTATTAGGTATTTATCAAAGCTTTTGAGTGGAATCAGGTGCCTTACAGCAGGAAAAACATGCACAAAGTTGATAAAACTGTGTTTGAGGAATGCTACATAATGTTAAGGTTTTTTACAGATTTTATGCTTTCATATATAATGAGTCAGTATTAGAAATGCCATTTACCTTTTTTAGCATTTAGTAGTGATGAATTAATAAAAATGGCATATAATAAACATTTAAAATTATGTTATGTATGCTTCAAAGTTCTCTTTTATAGTTAATGAGTATTAGAATTGCCTTTTAAGTTTTTAATGTCTTAAGGTCTTTATGTCTTTATAGTTAATGATTAAAAAAACTGCCATTTAACTTTAACATTTTATTTTTTTATTTATGCTTTAAAGTTCTGTTTGTATAGTTAATGAGCATTAGAACTGCCATGTGCCATTTTTACAGTTTTAAGGTCTATGTTTTTATAGTTAATGTGCATTAGAAATGCAATTTAACTTTTTTTTTTAAGTTTCAATGTTGTTTACATATCAACCCTCCATTTAATTAGCACTGAAGGCACAGCTCCCACAGCGGCATCTTGACTGAAAAGTCTTTTTATGGAAAATTCCCGCTGACCTTGTGATACACTTCATTGCTGGGATTAATTTGAGCTCAGCCTGTAACCTCAATTTTGTCCTGAAAGTGAGTGTTAATGCGTGAATGTTGGACTGGTCTCACGATTTAGCGCCGTCAGTCATCTTGCTTGACGTTTATGGGGCGTCTAAAAGCAGCAGTGTGGCCTGTAAACGTCACTCACTCAACTGGACAGATTGTTATTTGGGAAGCCCAAAACACTCTGAGCCCCCGTGAGTGTTTTTGTGTGTGTGTGTGTGTGTGTGTGTGTGTGTGTGTGTGTGGGTGTGAGTAGTGTGTATGTGTGTGTGTGTGTATGGGTATACTGGTTTACCTGAAGTTTTGCAGAGTCGCATTCATAAACCAAGACGGATGCAGAAAAGTGAGTCATTAATTCTCTCAGATGTTACTACTGAATCATTCTGTAATTCTTCTGTCATGCTAATGTACAGTTGAGTGCGAAAGTTTCCATGCCCAGGTCAAAGTTTATGTTTTGTTGATTTTCTAGGTGAACATAAGTAAATGCCTCCTCCACAGAGAACACACTTCTGCACATTTTAATGCACTAGTACTGTTTATTTAATGAATTTCCTGTATTGGGGAAAAAAATAAAACATCAAATGTGGCCAGTGGAAAAGTTGTGGCACATTTTATATTCTGTGTTTTATTTTTTCCAATATATTAAACTAAGCAAATAAATAGAAACTGTTCATTAAAAGTGCCAGATTTAAGTGTGCTCTCTGTAAAGGATGTGTTCAATTATTTTCACATAGAAAATATAAAAAACATGAGATTTGACCAGAGGTGCACAATTTTTCCATAGGACTGGACATCTGATCTTAAGAACTAGTGTTTAGGCTTGTGCATTTTTCTAGCTGCAGTAACTGCTGCCGTATCAAGAGGACTGTATAATTTTCTTCCCCATAAACTGTGTGTTTAGATTTTAAGTACACTGAGCACTTTATTCCATTATTATTTGATTAACTGACTATTAGAGATGACACAATAGTACTTTTTTCTATTACTAATAAGAGTTTTGAAAGGAACCTGCCAATACCAATATTGACAAATTTTTCTTTAAATACTAATAAACACAGATATCCAAGCCACTTATCACCATACCAGTACTACATGTCAGATCATTGCCGTCTGTATCAACTAACATAAAGATTTGTATGTAATGCCACACCCTAGACCTCCTGTAGTGTACTGCAGTCTGTCAGATCTTTATGCAGTGCTATTGAGTGCTTCATGCAGTCATTTCATGCAAGTATTACAAATATAGCTAGACTTGATAAAGATGTTTTTATTACTCAGAATCTGTTTTTCATAGACTTTATCAGGTTACTGATGTGTCTACATGTGTGGACATCACGCATGAAAGCACTAAGTGATGTGTCAACCTTAACTGTCCCTTTGTTGACTAACAATTGTATTCCAAATTATTTGCCATTGTATGTGTCTAGAAGTAATAGGTGAAATGTTTATGTCTAGTGATCAGTAGCCATGTTTACATGCAGCCTGATAATCAATAAAGCGAGTAATAGATCAATTGGAATGGAATATGTCCATGTAAACAGCATATTTGGAATAGACTAGTCCATTTGAAATACTAGTCCATGCAGAATACAATTCCTAAAGTTTATGCTTTGAACTTTAAAAGACGGCGGTGGGACATGTGTCCAGCATACGTGTCTCAGAACATGACGTCTTCCTCTCGGGCTTCTTAAATGGACATGTGAAATACGTTTTACGGAGTCTAATCATTTTAAAGCAATTAAAAACACAAGCACTGCTCACCGCTGCTCGTCTCACTCTGACTGGACTCACGTGATTTGCCATGGTAATGTCTACAGTACGTGTGATTTTGGATCTGACTTCTTGTAGTGTGCATGTAAACAGAGATTTTCATTTAAGCATATAAACACCTCAGTCTTAATCTATAATCAGAATGTATTTGGATCGGCAGAAGATTTTGCATGCAAATACAGACACAGTAATGAGCAGTCAGTCACTTTTCAAACCATTAGCTGGCTTTAAGGTCACTGAACCCGAACCCCAGCATTAATCACGTCTTCTTTAAGACCCTCATCTAACACCAATAAGCCAGACTGACAGAAATACTTTTGAACTGAAAGTGGTTTCTAATGAAAGTCTGAGTAGCTGTGAAGCAGCATTTCAGGCGCAGGGCTGCATGTAAACCGATCCGGAATAAGGAACATTTGTGAGGCAACTGGAGAACATACCGGATGTCCTGAGCTCGTACTGTCCTGCCTTACCCCCACTCCACTATTCATGAGCGCATTAGGGGACCATTTTCACCTCCCTTCACATATAAACTCTCTCTCTCTCTCTCTTGCTCTATTTCTCTATTTTTCTCTCTCTCTTTCTATCTCTTTACTCTTTCAATTTCTCACTCTATCTTTATTTCTCCCTTCTCTCTTTCCCTCTCTCTATCTTTCTATTTCCTCTACTCTCTCGCTCTCGGTTTTAAGATTGCCGTATGACTGTGACAAATATTAGCACTTGTATTGCCGGGAAGATTTAAATACTTGAAATAAGTTTTAGTGTCCTCTCAAACTCTCTTCTCTTTTTTCCTCCCTCTTTTTCTCTCACTTCTGTCATTTTTCTCTCTCTGTCTCTCTCTCACCTTCATCTCTCCCCCTCTCTCTATGCCCTCTAACTCTCTTTTCTTCTCTCCCTTCTCACTCTCACTTCTTTGTCCTTCTGTTTCTTTCAACCTTTGCCACATCCGTGTGCCTTCTCTCATTTTATCTCTCTTTCATGCTCACCTTTTCTACTCTTCTAATGTCTTCTCACACTTTTTCTCTCAGTCTATCTCTTGCTTTCTCAATCTGTTTTCTTATTCTCTCTCACTTTTGCTCATTCTCTCACCTTTTTCTCTCCTTCGGTGCCCTCACACACTCTTGTCTTCTTTTTTCCCTTCAATATTCCTCTTTTTCTCTCTCCTTTTCTCTCTCTCTCTCTCTCTCTCTGTCTCTCTCTCTCTCTCTTATTCTCTTGCCCTCTCTGTCGGCCTTAGCCTCTGTCTTTCTTTCGTTTTTTCTCCATCCGTCTCTTTCTCTGTCTCTCCTTTCCATCGTCCTCTGTAAATTCTCAATAAATCTATTTATTTATCTCTCGCCCTCCATTCATCCACCGCACTCTGCTAGCTTTATGTTCAGTTTGATGTTATCAGCAGAGTAAACATAGTAGCTTTTAAATTATTTGCCTTTGAACTTCAGCACTTTAGTCTGTTTGGACTGCAGGGCTGCTCGTCAGGCGTCTGACTGAGGACACTTTTTTGGCTTTTTCTGAGATTTTCTTTTTTTTGTAAAGTTTGTGGTTGTATTGATACGATACACATCAACAATATTAACATTTTAACGTGTCTGTGCTTTATTCTAATTGCTCATTTTACAGTGACTGAACATGTTCAGTAAAAAGTACACAATTTCCTTCTTACCCCATACAGTCAATCAGCCGAGACAAAGTTTGCTTCCTTAGTCTAACACTGGCGCTACGAGGTTAATGTAGATAACAATTTACTTGCCTCAAACTGTGCAAAAGTCAGAGACCACATATTGTTTATTTAATTTTCCAAAACAACCAGGATAAGTTATTCATTTTTTAGCATCAGGCAAAAACAGAAAACATAATTTAGAGAAAATCACACAGAAGCCTCGACCACTACATTTACCATCAGCTGTCTGAGTGTTCAGTGAGTCACTCTTCACCTTTATGCTTCCATTCTTTTCAAGAGACTCACTTTCAGCTTCTCACAAAAATCTGCAGACACACCTCCACAGTTCAGTCTTAGAAGATGGTTGATCATTTTTTTGAAGTAATCAAACACATTCAGTGATGCTGAGGTCTGGATTCTGGGCTGGTCAGTCCATTGTTCGGCTTCTTTGTTTGATGTGTCTGCCTCCTTTTCTCAGTGAGGCTTCTTGACAGCTACACATCCTTTCAGACCCACAGCACTGAGTTGTCTTCTCACAGTGGAAGGATGGACAGAAATGCCTGTGGATGTTTTCAGATCTGAAGCAGCTTGATTTTCTTCTCTCTCTCAAAGATGAAAGCGTTAAGTGCAGATTATCTGATGGGGACAGTTTTGGTGTCTACCAGGCTTTACAGGTGGTTGTTAGGAATCCCTCTGTAGCTTTTATGCACAGTACTGGAAGTCAATACATATTGTTAACTGCAGTGTTCCCGCCTTTAATGTTGTGCCACAAGACACCGTTCTTGTCAAGTTCTTTTAAAGTTCTTTAAAGATGGTGCCAACTTTGACTTTAATTGTTTGTTTTTTCATTTATAAGAGCTGGATATGCTTTACCGCCAGCTACTGATGACATTTGTTTTGTTTGTTTGTTTGTACTGTTAGCTATTTGCATCAGTTTAAACCCAATACTTATATTTATATATACTTAACTTACATTTAAAAGTTAACTCTTTAGCCATTGTTCACTTCTCTGTTGATGCCGCCATGTTCTCGAATCCTCGCCAGCACACAGTGGCTCTGTTTACATGCAAAGATTTTTGCCAGTCATTACAGATTCACTCTGAGTTGTTTATTCTTACTCTATTCAACAATCTGATGGAAAATCTTCGTTTATATGCTCACTACAATCAATCCAATGCAACATGACGCACATGTGTGGAGTAGCGCTTAGTTACCATGACAGCGAACATCACGTGGGGTCCAGTCAGCGTGAGATGAGTTTCCAGTTGGCGCACTTGTGTTTTTAATTGCTATATTGATGTCAGACTCAGAAAAACCTCCTTCACATGTCCTTATAAAGTGCAACACTGCAGTAGAATTCAGACGCGCGCAGATCGTAAGAAGAGAGTTTTAATCTCAAGTAGGGCAGTGAGCAAAATCAAAAACAGTAAACAGTCCATGGGTCAAAACACAGGTCAGAGAACTCAGGCAATGGTATTCAAGGGGTAACACAAAAAGATGGAAGACAGATAATCCAAACAATGGTCAGAAAACACAGGATGACAGTCATAACAAAAACGCTTGGAGTTGCAATACTTTGCATTTAACCTATGCTAAGCCCGGGCTTAAATACTAAATATTCCTAGTCATATGACTTACGACACAGGTGCCACATATTAAAACTCAGGTGAGTGAGAGTGCTGATAGGAGCGCGAGTCAAGTTCATTAGTCACATGATCTCCTGTAGATCTCTGGGAATTAGAGTCTGATGGAAGCGTGACATAAAGGAAGCAGCGAGAGGAAGACGTTGTGCTCTGAGACACATAAGCTGGACGTCAGTCCCACCACTATCTCTTAAAGATCAAAGCATTAACTTCGTCTCCTCTACAAACCAGTTTCTGCTCCACCATGTTGAACATTATAAACCTTTCACTATGACACGCCGCACATGCACAGAACGTACTTGTACATTCCGATTGGGAATGTAATCAGATTCAGGCATTTACATGGCTATTATTGTTCTATTTAACTGATTATTTGGAGGTTTACCCACCTCGTTCAATCGGATAGAATTTATATTCCAAATGGCCTCAATCGGAGTAGACTATTCCGATTGAGGTGTTTACATGGACGTATTCTATTCCAATTGAGCTATTAGTCGGATTATTAACGGATTATTAGGCTTCATGTAAATGTGGCTATTGAATCTCAGGATATGTTGGCTGGTAAAGGATGCAGGTGTTGGATCTTTTATTGCCAAATGAAAGAAGGACACGTTTATCTGCCGCATATGAAGGAGGCTTCAAAATGGGACAGCCTATTTGCGCCACTGTGACAGAATCAGCCTTTAAATGCAGCCTCCGAAGGATGCAGACCCTGAATTGAGATAGATAGCAGCGAAGTTAATTAGTTGACAGTGGCTGTCCTCATTAATGCATTTCAGCCAATCAGCTGTGTTGTGATGAAAGGGTGAGGATGAGGGTGGAACTGAATTTGGTAGAAGTTTACGGTAGAATGTTAATAACTGGAGTAATTCCATATGAACTACTGCATATCATGTCTTTATTATTGCGCTAAAGCTTGTAAAATAGTTACAAGAAAAAATAGCACAATGCTATTTTTGTGGGGTAAGCTTTAGTTACTTGTTATCCACATTAGCTCCGTAGCTCCAGTGCTAAAACTAAAAAAGCAAACATCAAATATGTCTTGGTTTCAGTGGGTGGGGGACTGTAAGTTTGATTTTAAGCCAGACTACGGCAGTAAAGTCTGCTGCATACGTCAAAATGGTAGATTCGGGGATCATAAATTGCCGACGATCACTTAGCTTTAGCATTCATTGTTTCAACCCATTTTTATTACACGCCTTGTGCTCGTGTTCTTCAGTCAGTTTGATTTATTATGTAAAGTCGATATTCGCATTTATTCAATGACATGCTAAGTTATGCTAAGCATGGCCCCTCATCCTGCTGTTTCAGGGCAGATTTAGGACTCTTAGTCAGAATCAAGCTCGATACGTCAGCATGAGTTACTGCCCAGCACACAGCCGCACTTTTCTGGCTCCTTCTGTAGCTTTGAGGCTGAAGGAAAATGGTGTGAGGTGAGCGGTTGTACCGCAAACATTAGCGAGCTGGCTAGCGTCCAGTCAGAATGCATACATCACACAGCTCACACGCAACCGTAAAAGATTAATGGGCAAGGTGCCAGGGCTCTAAAGCAGTTTTTTTTCTTTATAAGTAATATATTTCGGTCCTCTGGGTAATATTTTTAGCAGTGTATATACTTTAGTGTTTGCGCTGGTCGATATGGCTAGCATGTTTATCCTTATGGCTGTATTTCTGTGATACTCTTCATAATGTTAATTTGCTTTCTCTGGTTTCCCTGTAAAGGCCTTCATGTTTCAAAGAAGAATTCCATGCTGAACTTACATGCTAACAGCTGCTAGCCCATTATTAGAAATGATTATGGAAATGACAGGATGCTAATTAGAAGTTATTAGCTTTCACCTTTTGTTAGCCATGTTAGCAATTATTTTTATTTGTTCCATTTCCTTCATTTAGGCAGTCTAGTAGTGTCCCAGTCTAAATCCTTCTGTTTGTAGAGGCTCTATTTGTGGAAAAGGAAAGGAAAAGTTTACTCGGACTCTGAGTTTTACAGCCAAAAAACGTGCACATTAACATTTTTCTCATTGAGTCTGGGACTGACGGACTGCGTTGAAGCTTTAAGTGGAGCCAGCTCGATTTTCTTCATTAAAATTCTGACTAACCAGTCAGATCGCTTTTGTCATGGTTACAGTCTAAATAAATATGCATCACAGTGGCAGCGGGATAGCTCCTTTTGCTTGTGGTAGAGTACAAAAGCTTTAACAACAAGCAACAAACTTTCTAAAAAAATGCACTTAATGGAATTATATAGCGGAGCATAGCTGGGAAATGACAGCGAGTGCCTTACTACAACATAGCGACTCTTTATATCCTTCAGAATCGCACATTATACAGCTTCAGCTCATGTATAAGGCTGTGGAAATTCTAATGTTGTCTTTTTCTACATTATCTTTTTGCACCTAGAGTGTTTAATAATGCATTGAACTTAATGTGAAGGCTCCAGATGAGCTATCATCTGTGATTTTACATCTACAAGGTGGACCAACAATGGAGTGGACAGTAAGTGGACACAGTGTTTAAAATCTCCAGCAGCATTGCTGTGTCTGATCCACTTATACCAGTGCAACACACACTAGCTCGCCACCACCACGTCAGTGTCACTGCAGTGCTGAGAATGACCCACCATCCAAATAATACCTGCTCTGTAGTGGTGCTGGGGGGGGCTCCTGACCACTGAAGAACAGGGTAAAAGGGGGCTAACAAAGAGAATGTAGAGAACCAGATGGATTATGGTCTGTAATTGTAGAAGCAAGGAGGTGGTTTCAATGTTATACCTGATCAGTAGATCAGAACACCAGTGCAAAAACTCCTCCAGTGAGTTCTGTAATCATTACAGTGGCTCTGACTGAACATTTTCTTTAAGAAAGCTGGCACTGTTTCAAACCCTTAGACTCATCATGGAGTTTGGGCTGTGTGTGTGAAGGCTTCAGTGTTTTCTCTTCACTGCCAGCACGCCGCATCCTTTTACTGCTGAATTCACACAGTTCAGCGTAACAAGGATGACTCCTGGCTTGGAGGAGAAAAAATGGAGGACCTCACAAAGGCCCAATCCCATTTCACCCTTCACCCCTACCAATTAATCCTTAGTCCTCTGTTTTGTGCATTAAAGCCTATTGATAATAGGGATGGGAATCTCTGGGCACCTCACAATTCAATTACCATTCAGCGGCTGCGATGTTATTATAAAACTATTATCAAGGTATCTTGATGTCTCTTTTTTCTATACAGGATTTCTTTTTTCTAGCTGTGTGAGGACTTGGTACTTAACAAAGTATTTGTAATGATCCATAATGAATTTACTTCCAATATCTTTTATTAATGAAACAAGTGAAAGGGATGTGGCAAGTGAACTGCTCCCACCCATCTGTGACTAAATGCACAGTTACGATGAAGTAAGATCCGTTAGCAATAGATGTCCATGCAGCACATGTTACAGCTGTCCTGTTTTCTTTTGTATTTGATTTTGTAACTTTGGTTTTGGTCTCTTTGGAGAGTGGAGGAGCTCGCTGGGTCAGTAAAATATCTTTGAGACGGGACTGTATCTCAGCTCCAAAGTGTGCAACATAGAGGGAAACCCTGGCTCTTGACGACTGAGACCTGGTGTGCAGACTGCAAGTCACACAGCAACGCAGTCTCACCAAGCTAGTTGCTAACAAAAAGGCAAAGAGAGAGATTTAAGATGAACATTTGAAGACGAATGTATTTTTTTTACAAGCAGCACAGTTGGTTTCCTGGAACCTGCAACGATGTTCAATGTTCAGATTGTCCCATTCCACCTTCAATGGTGCTGCATTTACATTCTGGCACCTCAGGCAGAATTTAAGGTGGAATAGGAAAATTCAAACAAGAAGCTGGCGAATGACATTCAACTTCAGTCTCGTAAAGCAATCGAATGTTGAGAGACATTTTACAAGAAACTCTTTTACTTTTAAGGAAAATTTTTCTTCCAAGTTCCACATTTTGTGTTCCTTCAACATTTCGTTAGAAATGAAAATTACAAAATCGATTTTTGACATTTGTGAATCAATTCAGAATCGTCCATGTCCACATCGCGTTGCATCTAAGAATTGATTTTTTCATCCACCCCTAATTGATAGACTGTCCTGATTTTGTTGAGATAGAGGGCTAAGTTGAATTGCTAGGGCTACATGGCCCTCAAAACAGAGTGTTATGAGAAAAAAAGAAAAATGATATCTGAACAAGGGACCAAGGAACCCTACAAATGTGAGTTTTTTTTCTCAAAACAAAGGGCAAAAATAAGAAATGGGATTGGACCAAAATATATGCCTGTTTGCTGTCACAAATTGTCCTGGCACTCGGAATCTAAATTGAATCAAATTATGAGGTACCTGAAGATTTCCATCCCTAATATTTGGTTGGATGTAAAGCTGCACTATGTAAGTTTTGGAAACCTGTGGAAATGTCTATTTGTACACAACATGCTGAAGAATATTTTGTAGCGTGGGTTGTGCTTTGGTACCCTTCCCCAAGCAGATGAATCTGATGATTGAAAGAGAATTCAACTCAGTCAAAACTTGGTGAAGGGTGCGTCTTTTGAGGATGTGAGTAAATTATCTACTGTTATTATCACATCTTCATCAGTGTAATGTTGATTTTAAGATCATCTGAGACCTAAATATTGAGCCGGAACTTCTTTTTGAGTCTGTGTATGTGACGATAATACATAATGATGTATGACGTGGTGTGAAAAAATCCCCCAACCCAACGTCTCTGATTTTTAAATTACTATTTCAAGCTTTGCAGGGTGACTCGCAGCAGTGCATGTTCACCATATTTTAGAGTGCAAATGTAAAAATGTCACTTCTTTCAGTTTTACAACAAAATCTTACATAGTACATAGATTAAATAATGGTTAAAATCAGCATGAAAGGGAAATCACAGCTCTTTCTCCTTCTATATTGTAACGTTGGTGACGGTGGTGGGAGGGGGGAGGTGAAACATGATATTACTGGTAGATTGTATTTTCCCCTGCCTGCTGGTGCATGGTGACATCATCAAAAACCAGAACACATTTTAGAAGTGAGCCTAAAGTCCTTATATTTTCATGGACAATTACAGGAATACAGGAATTTTGTCTTTTAAATGATATGATGAATCATGCTTAAAATGACCAGGAACGTGAACTAACAAGGTAAAATGTTTACTGTTCTTGCTATGATTAAATGAATCTTACAAAAAAATAAATTTTTAATTTGAAAAAAAAAAGACTTCAAACATGCTGTTAGTCTGATAAAACAAATGCTTCTCACATCTAAAGTAAGCTTTTGTATTGGTTGAATTGCTGGTCTGAATGTGCGCTCAGCATCTTCAGCAACTGCATAATTTGATGGTTGAGATTTAAACAGACTGGTTTGGTGTGAAATAGTTCATTGTAGCTTTGTAGCATAGTGGTGATAATAAGAACCTGGTGACTATGTCTACAACTCAAATATACCCATTTTATTTACTATCCAAAACCACCAGTGAACCTACAAATGTCTTCTAAGCTTTCATATGTAATGTTGATGATCGTAAAACACTGATAAATCTGATAAAAAAGATGGTTTTTGGGATTATTTGTCTATTGACAATATTATGTCCATAATATAATATGTCCAAAATTTTCTCAAAACAATGAGTGTGTTTACATACACCTAATAATCCGATTACCGTAGAAAGGTTTGGGGTGATTTTCAGTAATCTGATCAGTGCATACACTTGAGTAATCAGGTTATGGGAAACTCTGGGTTTATATGAGTCGGGCAGTAACCAGATTTCTGCTTTGAAATCAACCAATAAACATACAGAAGAATACATGAGGTAAACTAAAAGTAAAATTCAAATTTCATGATGCAACATTTTTTTAAATATTGCACCACTTTACCTGAAAATATGAACATACGTCATCTAGAGGATGAAGATTATTTACGTCCTTCATTTCATGAAGCATGTATTTGGTTTAAGCAATGTTCCAAAAGTGTTTTGTTGCCATTTTAGGGGTGCTGCATTAAACGCTGCTTGCCTTTTTCTGCTCAGCAGTCAGTTCTTGCACACGTGCAGACTGAGAAAGCCGAAAGAAATCTGAGTAAGAGTTTACATGCACTGAGAAATCTGATTACTGAGCTAAAATCCAGCTCCCTTTATCAGATTTCTTAATCAGATTTCTAAACCTTACTCTGATCTAAGAAATCAGAGTATGCTGTTTACTTGACCATTTGAAGAATCAAATAACTGCAGAAACCCAATTATGAACAGATTATTAAGTGCATGCAAAGGCACTCAGTGTCTCAGGCATCAGTGTATTCATAACCATTTAATGTAATAACTTTTTGTGAGGGAGTTTTAGAGGTGGACATTTGGTTCCTATCACCACCACTGTAAACAATTATGACTCAGTAAGTTTCTCTACTTTCACACCAAAACACTCTGAGCATTTCACACCAAACCACTCTGAATGACTGATCTTATCCATTTAATCACACAGAGAAGTTTTCCCCTTAAATGTGCAGACATCAATATTTAGCTTCTATATCTATTTCCATTAAGCATTAATATAGACCTACTTCACTCCCGGATGTTCAGTAGTGAAGGAAAGAAAAGCAGTTGTAGCACAGGGTGATGCGTCGATCTATATAAAACACTTGACGCCTGAATAAAAACAGCCATGGTGTGAAGATCAGTTATGAAACAGATAAGCTTGTATCACCAGCCGCTCGCTGAGTGAAGGTATGTTTGCCCCTCCGTAATTTCTTTTTCCTAATTAATCCGGCTGCTGGATCTGAGTGATTCCTCAGAGAGAGAGCAGATCAGCTGGAGTTTAATAAGAGAAAAGAGCAGGAGCTGATGACAGGCTGTGAGGACGATGAAGATGAAGGGATGAAGGTTACCTCCTTCGTCCATCTGAAGACAAGGGAGGTTTTTATGGGCGGGAGTAGAGAGAGGGAGAGACAGAGAAAAGGAGAGAAGGAATGAGTGAGAGACAAAAGGAGAGAGGATCAAGGATAAAAAGAGGGAGAAGAAAAAGGGTAGAAGAGAAAGAATGAGAGACAAAAGAGTGAGAGCGAAAGGAAGAGATGAGCAGAGAGAAAGAGAAAGGTAGGAAAAAGAAAGAAGGAAAATGTTAGAAGAGAAAGGAGGCAGAAAGAAAGCAAAGGAGAAAGAATAGAAGAGAGAGAATGAGTAAGAGAGAGACAAATGACAGAAAAGAAGAGCCAGTAAGAAAAAAGTGAGAAAGAAAGCAGAGGAAGAAAGAAAAATAGAAAGAGAAAGAAAGTGAGTGAGAGAAGAAGAGAAACAAGAGAAAAGAGAGGAGGTAGAATGAGAACGGGAGTGTGAGAGAGACAAGTAAAGAGCGAGAAAGAAACTGGGGAAAAAGACAGGGAGAAAGAATAGAAGAGAGAAAAGAAGAGACAGTAAGAAAGAAAGCAAGAGGGAAAGAGTAAGAAAGACAAGGAGAAAGAAACGAGAGAAAAGAGGAGAGACAGGAGGTAGAAAGAGAGGAGGTGAAAAAGAGAATAAGTGAGAAAGGAAAAAAATGAGAAAGGAGGGATTGAAAGAGAGAACGAGAGAAAAAAGGGAGAGGAGAAAGAAAGCAGTGGAGAAGGAGAACTAGTGAAAGAGAAAGGATAAAAGAAAGAAAAAAGCAAGAGAGAGAAGCTAGAGAACAGAGAAAGAGAGAGAATGAGTGAGAGAGAAAAGGATGAATAAGGATTTTATTTCAGCTGTTTTCAGACTGTTTCTGCCAGGTTGTCAGTTCTTAAACATACCAGCTGTTCATCAAAGTTTTAAAGTTTTAAACCAGTCAATTCACCCTCAGGACCATAAATCAAACTAAGCTGCAAAAACAACCCCTTTTGAATTAACTTTTGTGATGTCACAAAAAAACAGCACATTTAAATACATCCCCCTATTCAGCCTACCACTGTTTAGCTCCGCCCACTCACACTTAAGTTATAAGGAGTGTGTCAGCCAGCTTTCAAATATAAGTAAGCAAGAAAAAAGAGTAAAATACAAGAAAATTGGACAATATGGGTCCTTTAAGCCTGCGTGTCTTCAGTCTTGCACTTCCACTTCTGTTTGAGTCATGCTGTTGGGCTGTGGGGGGTTGGGGGGTTGGAATGGGGGGCTGTAACTAAAGCCTGTGTGTGTGTTCAGTAGTCCGTACACCACCTGCTGTGCATCGAAGTGTCTTGGAGTAGTCATTAGTGAAGGTTTGGGCCCGATACACACCCGCGTGCACTCTGTTAGCGCAGCTGCAGCGCTTCCACCAGCAGTAACTGTGACGGAGGTTTTTAATTGTATTGGCAACCACTAGAGTGGATAGATTAGTGCCAATTTGGCAACCCGAGTTGAACTGTGTGTCTATTGCCAGAGAAATTTGCTGTCCATAGATTTTAGCGGGTTATTAATACAAAATAAAAAGGAATAATTTTATAAGTGTGTGTGTATATGTGTGTGTGTGTGTGTGTGTGTGTGTGTGTGTGTGTGTGTGTGTGTGCGTGTTAATAATCATACCACATTTGAACTGATGTTGCGATAATTCATTTGTCTGTTTTTATGTTCTTTTCTTTCCTGTTTGTGTCGACACAATCCAATAGAGCTCGGAAGTAAGTCCCTCCGCCCCTGCCTACAGATACACACTCTGCTGTGTGCATGCGACTGAAAGCTTGTCTTTCTACCCAACAATCTTAATCCACACCACAATTCAACTCCCTCATTTGATAAGTGAAATTCATACTGTTTTTCTTCACTATATCCTTTACATAGCGCTAATGTTAGAGGCAGTTTATGATACATATCCTACCGTTTTAAAGCTTGGAATCACGGTTCATATCACAGCTCAATATGTAAAACTAGGGATGTGCCAGTATGGGAACTGGGGGCAGATGCTGATGTCTGATATTTTTAGGTATCCAATGCGTAAATGTGAATGGAAATGTACCTGCATCTACCTGGATTAGCATTACAGAGAAATATATCATCACTGGCAGGACTTGTATTGTTGCCAAAATGGCAACTTTACAGGAAAAGGAAAAAAACTATCTGAATTTTTAGTAAAAGTTCATGTAAAAAGATTTTATTCTGAATAATTTTGGACCATTTCTCTCATACCTTTCATCACAAACTTTTCACACGATGTATAAGTCAGCTGACATTTTCAGATTATGCAAAAAATGAAGAAAAGTTGGGGATTTTTGTTCTGTCAGCAACAATATCATTTTATTTCGATTAAAGTTGCAAATTCCAAATGAAAAATGAAAATATTCAGGCGCAGTGATCCAGCATCATGTTAACACTCTGGAGTTCAATAAATAAAGTTTAAAAAAGATCATATATTTGTTCAAAAATAAATTAATTCAATTTGAAAACAATTGAAAACAAAATTGTGTAAATTTGATTCCAATATTTATTTTTAAGCAAATATCTGCCAACACTGATATCATAGCAATATCATCATGCATCCCTATGTAAAAGCAATTTACTTGCAGGTACGTATACAACATAATTGTAATATGGTGCTAACATTCTTTAGGTTTGTAGGAGTTTGTAGGAAGCTGTAAAAATGAGGAAATGTTCTATGATGAACAGAGCTGTAGATGTTTGAGAATGCTACACACCATCAAGAATGAGCTTATGCAAAACGTCTCATATTCAAACATCTCTATAGATAAAGCTAGCTATAGCTACATAGTCATTTTGTGACAAGAAGTTGTTATAAATAGTTCATTACAATTTATTAATATTTACTGCATTTCTTATCATTCCCAAAATCTTTTGAATAAACCATCAGTTCACATTTTGGTTTCTAGTTTAAAACAGTTTCACTCTACACTGTATCACTGTGTAGCTATAGATTATTTATACTTATGACAAGTGAACAGCTATTATTATGACAAGTGATTCCAAACTTTTGAGCTGTTTTTCTGTGGTAGCCCATTTTCGATTTACATAAAAATTTCCACATTAAGCTTACACATCCACTTTGTCTAAACAAGCATTGCGCAGATCTCCCAGTTTCACTCCACTTATCACACCTAATTACAACCCAGACTTACACGTTTGTACAGCTTTTTCCAAATGAATTTCAATTATTAATGATGGAGGGTGTTTTTTTCCTGCCATTGCTGCATGAGTGTGATGATTTGAATCCTTTAATCAGACAGACGCTGATTAAACTGAACCTGACTTTGCTTCCATGAACCAAAGGATGACTGCTAAAGCTACAGCAAACAGCTGTAGAGTGGCATTCCCCATAATAACACACTGCCTGTCTACTTCCACCAACCCTACTGTCCCCTAAACTACTATGGTGGTTCATCTTTGGGCTTGTGGAACCAGATTTGTGGCTGGAGATCCATCTGCCTCTGCCTTTCCTTCCATTTTTTTCCTCCTCAGCGGCGGGTAGGAAGAAGTCCTACTGAAATGTGTACATAGTGAATAAGTGCAGGGTCTGTGGCTAAGCTAGCAGCCGTAGGAACTTTGCTAATCACATAATTACAATACCACGGTCGTATATATTAAACATGTTCTAAGTAGTTTGGGCAAGTTTTTCCCCCTCACCCCAAACATAGTCAGTCAGCCAAGACACCTTTGGCATCTGAAGTTTGCGTACTGCAGTTATCAGGCTAATATGCTGATCTAAGCTGGTTTAGCTGGTTGCCCAGCATAGCAGAATCCAAAATATAACTAGTGACCAACTGTGCTGGTCTACTGTGTTTTTTTTCTTGCAGGGGTAGCTAACAGTTAGCTAAATCATCACATAATTGCCTCAAACCATGTGTTAAGTAATATCAAATAAACTTGCTTATGTGACACTGGTTTAACACACTTAGCTGTAAAATGGACAAAAGTACAGACAAGATTTAAGCTTCAAGGTGACCACTACTGCTATTTTTAGCGATGGTAAATAACTTTGTCCATGTATTTAGATAACAATGTGTCATACAGTTCGAACCGAGTGTTTGATGATTTAGACATCCAGTTGCATAATGCTGTTAGGTGTTTTAGTACAACTCCAGCACAGAACTAAAGCAGTAGATTATAAGCTTCCATTGCTTGTTAGTGGCATTAGCCTTGTAAAAGTAAGAAGCAAACTTCAGACACTAAACATGTCTTGGCTGCTAAAACTATATTGGGGTAAGGTTTTATATGTAACCGTAGTAAATTTATGGAGTACCGCTGGTGACATCTTTCTTAATAAAATTAACAGGTGGCCACAACTTACTAAGGCATGAGAACGAATTCACCATCACAACTTAATTATCTTGTTTCCACACCTTAGTAAATTGTGGGCAAAGTAATGCATACTGCAAAAATGCATTGAATTCACTGACCAACACATTTACATATGTGCTCCTATGCAGCCTGCAGATGTTTAGCCCTGGCCACTCATACTGAAATGATGGGGAGGGTTTCAGCTTGGATTGCTTTTTGAATGAGGCACAATACAGGATAGCCAATCAGAAAAGAGATCATGTAGCTATATAAGTCTTAAAGGTACAGTAACAAAAACAGCCTGTTTAATTCTAAGGGATAAAGAGAGGAAGATGGTCATGTACAAATGAGTTATAAAGCATAATGTTTTTTGTAAATAAAACCACACATATGTTATAACTGAACAACAAAAATATGGATATAAAAAAGTGGTTTCCACATTTTATTCAGAAGGGATGTCACCAGTAGGGCTCCACATAAATTTGATTTGTAACTATCACTTTGAACTAGGTCATTTCCTAAAGAGCAACAATTCACCAACAATTCACCAACACCAAAGTGGTGTGGATTTGTTCAGTTCAGCTTGGGTCCAGCAGGTGGCGTATCAAATAGTGTGGGAGTTGTGTAAGTGGCCAACAGGAGCAGTGAAGGCCAAGTGGGAATGAAGTTTGTTGGCTCAGTGTGTTTGTGGGTGTGTATGTGTGTGTGAAGGTCAGAAGGAGCCTGAGGGACGTTCCTGCATGACGCCACCCCCCCCCGCACCACAACCCACGCCGTTCTGCTTTAGGCCCAGAATGCACTGCTTTCTTTCTCCCCCCGGACAGCAGGAATCAACACGCTCAAGTGCTTCCGTAAATTAGCAGGCAGAAAAAATAAAACAAGTGACTAAACACCCCCTTAAACACAGCCCAGTGTCATCACTACCCCAACACTACAGAGCAAAATCTCCAGCTTATGTCCCTGAACAGATATGATCGGATATGAATAGATATGTATCAGAGTTTCTGCTGCAGCATCTCATGATTAATGACCCCTTCAAAGCGGAGGAGTGTTGTTTTGAAACTCCAATACCTATTAAAGCTGGACATAAACCTTGTATGTAGTAACTTGAACGCACACCCAATGGTCTGTAAGAGACTTTATCTATCTGGTAACAGCCATCCAGCTGTGAAATGAACAGAGACAAAACACGTCAGCTTCGAAATGCCATCTGCTCAGCAGGATTAAAGGAACCGTTCCCCAAATGTTAGTGATTTGCCGTGAAGATAACTTCTCTTATTCTAATGCTTATTTTTGTGGCTCCCCTTGGCTGCCGCTGCGGTAGAAGCTTCCAAGCTCGTCTTCCATTCTGGAGCTCTTTTTTTTCCCCTTAGCATTGCTGTGTGGTACTTTTTGTCTCCCTCTGCTGGCAGTCTTCATCTTTGCAGCCCTGCTTTGTGTACAGCAATGTGAGAAGCTTGCTACATCTGGGCCAATTACCCACCATTCCCCAGAGGGCCTTCATATTCTCTCCTCTATGATCTGTGTCATCCAATTCGCACATGCTAATTAGCACATTTAGTGCAATATCTCTGCCCTAATCAATCCTCAAACTGTCGCCTTTTCTCCGAAACGAAACACGCAAAGCATGATTCAGCCCCCCTCCAGTGGTACAACTGCATGACTGTTCCGCTCTGGCTAACTCTCTCTCTTTCTCTCTCTCTCTCTGTCTATCTCTCTCTCACTCTTCCTCTCTTTTTTTCACTCCTCCAAGCTAGCATAAGGCTGCTTAGCCAGCCAAGTGCCTGGCAAATGCTGCCTCGTAGCTCAAAGTGCGCTTCAGTTTTCTATTTCGAATGCCCTTGAGGATGAAAGGGGACCATGCTCGCTTTAGTTAAGATAAGTAGCTCAGAAGAAACCTAATTAAATAGAGGATTTGAATAATTAATGTCAGTGGTATGGATCAGGCTAAGAGGGTTGGTTTAGCTGCCGCAGCACGCTAATCTTTCCCCCTCTTAACATTACAACTGCTGTTAGCTACAGCGAAGTAACACATTCATAGATTCAGAGAAATAAATTCTCTTTTCTAGGCTAGGGGGTCATGTTGATCAAACCTCTCAGATTAGCAAAAACTAATCTTTTTTGTCTTCATGTCCACAAAGGAGGAGCTTTTTTTTTTGTTCAAAGATCAATATAGCCACAGGATAGTGGTTGAAAAACTACCTCAGAGCAGGAGTTAAGGGTCAGTCACAGTTTCTGATGTTGGATCAGAAATACAGACTAGGGTTTAAAATGGGAATTCCTAAACCATTTCATTATCAGTAATGCACTGTTTTTTATTCCAACAACATATTTTCCAGTCTTCACTGTGAACATGAGTGAAAAAATTCAAAGTGCTTTAAGCAGAGTTTTAGAATAGTCCAATTGTTTTTGTGCTTGTTATACTATTTTAGAGTATTGTGCCAGTCCAGTATTGAATTTATCATGGATGTGATGCAAAAAAGCATTGCACTCGTCCAAAAAATTACCATTTACATTTTTTTTTAGTTTTTAGTTTTAGTTTAGTTTTTCCAGTGACGCACTGTGACAATAATAAGTGAAATAGTTTAAGCAGAGTTTCAGAATAATCTGTTTTCTTTTTGTTTTTTTTTGTTTTTTTAGAATATTCTGCTTATACAGGATAGAATCTGTCATCATTTTGATGTCACAACCATCCAAAGGGTTTAAGTCGCAAAGTAAGAAACATTATAAAAGCATAAATTAAGCATAAATTTATAAATAAAAGTTAAATTAGACTTGAGTTTAAATGGTAATTCTTGAACTACTAAAACATCTCATCAATAATGCTCTTTTTTTCATTCTAATAATAAATGTCCAATAATGCACCATGAAAATAAGTGAGCAACTTCAAAAATATCCTTTAAGAAATGTCTATAGAATTAATTACGGTTGTGACATCGCAAACATTTGAGCTGTGAAAAAATGTTAGTATAAAACAGGCATAAGTACAAATAAAGTAAAAATTAGTGAATAAAAGTTAAACTAAATATACAAAAAGTAGATAAACTAGTGAGAGCTGATTCTGGAAAGAACGTTCCCTAAAATGAAAGTCCCTTAAGAGAGATATATGCTTCATTTTCTTGCACCCTGTAAATCTACATGTCTGTCCAACCCAAACCTGAAATGTCTTCACATGTCCTTGTTATTGTGATTCATGGTGTAATTTGATTATGAGTAGACAGTCACACAGCACTTTTGCATTGTATGTGCCACTTTTACTGCGTCTGAGTACGATCTCTCATAGATTAGACGATACGGGTGAGATCCACTGCAGTGGACTGTCCATTCCTGCCCTCTGTAATGGACACTTGCATGCTCTCTGCCCACCACACTCCCTCCTGCAAGCCCTGCATCTTCTTTCATCTCCTGTGCATGTCCCTGGACTGCTTCTGCCTTCCAATGTGTACATGCCTTGCGAATGGACAGCATAAGACTGAAAGTTTTTGTTGATTTATTTAATAAATAACTGACCACTTGCCTGTATTGGGCTCTGAATGGCCTTGTGTTCAGATTAAGAAGTGTTAAAATGGAGCAACGGAAGCTGAATGACCAAGCAAACTCTCTAGTGGACCTCGCAAAGGTAAGAGTGCCCATGAACCCCCAGTTAAAACCCCCAACACTAATGCTACAGGAGTCTATAGGAGTGAATGTAATACTGCTGCATGTTATAGAGAATATAGGAGTTTATTTCATAGTTTATTGAGATTTCTAATCAGGTAAAGATGTGTAAGTCTACAGGTGTCAAATGAACAGACTTAAATAGTTATTAAGTGAAGGTTCCCTTGTCCTGTACTGTTGCTCGCCTTGGCACATGTCCTATGTTCTTACTTTGTTTGATTATTTCTTTGTTGCCACTGGTTTTGTTTTGTCTGTTGCATAACTGTGCACCAAACTGTCTGTCTGGAAATCTGTTCACTAAAATATGTCTGTGGAAAACATGATTTTAAAGGGCTTATATCCTCATGGAAAAACTAATTTTCTTTCCTTTTCCTATTAAATAAAAGAGTTTGATGTACTATGGATATAACACAATATAGTTTCTTAATCCACATTATGTATCATAAGATTTAGTTTTTCTGTGGTTTGTTATCAGACAAGTTGTATCAGACAAGATTAACTGGTAGTGCCACATTTTAAAACATATTCCTTAAAAACTATATACAGTGACCTTTATACATATCACATACTGCACTAAATCTAGGTAAACATGAAGTAAACATGAATAATTATGCTCTCTGTGTCATGAAACCTGCAGTTTCTCAGTGCTCTTTGATTACTTATGTCCCCAAAGACCTCAGAAAAGCAAATTTTAACATAAAATGTCGTTATATTGCCCAAACCTAAAGGAGACACCATTAAAAGCTCCTAGCACCCCAAGTCAGTACAGTGTATGTATGAAATAAAATTTCAAATTTTAAAAAAAAAAAAAACTGCCTGTCTTGAATTCATCATGGTTGTGACATCATAGCCTTGAGGACATGTACAGAACTTTGCAAAACTCAGTCAGCATCCTTCATTTATTCAATTTCCAGTCAAAACTGCCATTAACTATAATACAGTTTCTATTCTATTCTGGACACTCACTTTCAGTTTCTCAAAGAAATCTGCAGAAACACCTTAGAAGACACACCTTAGTCTTAGAAGCTGGTTGATCATTTTCTGAAGTGATCAAACACATTCAGTGATGCTGAGGTCTGGACTCTGGGTTGGTCAGTTCATTGTTCAGCTTCTTTGTTTGATGTGTCCGTCGCCTTTTCTCAGAGAGGCTTCTTGACAGCTACACATCCTTTCAGACCCACGGCGCTGAGTTGTCTTCTCACAGTGGAAGGATGGACGGAAAAGCCTGTGGATGTTTTCAGATTTGACACTGCTTGATTTTCTCCTGTCTCTCAAAGATGGAAGCTTTAAGTGCTGTTTATCTGATGGGGACAGTTTTAGTGTCTACTAGGCTTTACAGGTGGTTGTTAATAGTCCCATTTTATGTTTAAAAATAATTTTAAATAATTTTTTGAACTCTAGTTTTGGAAGCTCTTGTTTTTTCACTTTAGGTTTCCTTCCTTATGCAAGGAGAGTAAGCTTATATCTAATTATCTGATATAATATTTAATTGTCTCAGACATACTTCCTAATGAATAACTTGTCCTTAAAGGCTGTTTTTGACTGAAAATGAAATAAACAAAGGTCTCTGAATTTTGCACAGTACTGTGCAATATCATGATACTTTGCTCATTACATAATATACATCTAGATATTTCAGTTTTTCTGAGGTTTGATAAGTTGGAACAAACAAAAAAAAAGAATGAGCCACAATATAGGACAGCCAATAGGAGCAGAGCTCATTTGTATATATCAGTTTTGAAGGCACAGCAACAATACCAGCCTGTTTAATTCTAAGGCATAAAGAGAGAAAACGGTCATATAAAAATTAATTTTGAATGTTTTTGTTGCATAAACACACACACACCTGCTATAAATGAACCAGGAAAAAATTAAATACAAAAAATATTTAAATATAAACCTTCAGCACATCTGAACCTCATCACTCGCAGTTTTCTCAGCACTTTGCAATGCGTTAACAAGAAATGACACACTGTGGGGAATACCAGGCACGCTGCCTGCCTGACTCTGCACAAAAAACACAGCAACCTGGGAAGGGAGATACTGCAGGATCTGATGAATCAGCTCAAACCCCTCCCCCTTCACACCCCTCTCCCTTACGCTATCTCCTTTTTCCCTCTCTTTCACAGATACTGTGCTCTGACATTCGGCTGACCCCGGTGGTCGTGTCATAGTTGGCTGTGTCGTGAGAGCCATTAGCATTAGCTAATGTCACCGCACCGTCCCCTCTGTTCCTCTTAATGGAGAAATGTTAGAGGGTGACATTGAGGAACAACGTGCCGAGTCGTGACTCAGACTCGTTTGCGCCCTCTTTTGTCGCTGCTGTAATTGCCTCTCTCCATCAGAGGCTGATATAGTATTAATCCTAACAGCAGATGCTTTCACAAGCAGAGCCAAGTATAATGAAGCCTAAAATAACTCAGGCAGCTGCGCAACTTATGCCTCCTTCACTCAAACACAGCCTTGCTGATGTACAAGAGCTGTGCTATTCTCCTCTTCAGGTGTGCTTTACTTTTCTTGTGTCCTTGCACTAAAAAAGCTTATAATGAATAATAATGAATAATAATATTAATCATCATCATCATCTATTTATGATCTTTAATTATATTAAATATTTATGTAGCACCTTTCATACTTAAAGTGCTGTTCAAAGTGCTTTACAGTATAAATAAAGAAAACAGCAAGACAGTGCACAGCAGACAATATTTGTTTAAAGCTGCACCATGTAAGCTTTGGGGATTTGGGGACCTCTCTGCTGGAAATGTGTAATTACACGCAACGTGTTGAATAGTAGAGTGGATTGTGCCTCAGACCCCCTCCCTGAGCGAATAATTCTGGTGATTGCAAGCGTATTGAAACTGATCAAAGAGAACTCGCAAAACTTGGTGAAGGATTAAGCGAATAACCTTCTATTGACATCTTCATCAGTGTAATGTTTGTCATCCACTGATTTTTAAAAATTTCTGCATAATTTAGTGGTTGAGATGTAAGCAGAGTCATTCAGAGTGGTTTACGTAAAAAGGGGGGATTGTAGTGATTCATAAACATTTTATGTAATAACTTTCAGTGAGGAAATGTAAAATCTCAGGTTTGTTACATACTAAGTCTCATTATTCAGTAACTACTTCAAGGCAGGACTTCAGCTACTCTTAGGTTATAGAAATGTATAATAAGCTATACCATGTAAAGGGCTAACCTCAGAGTCAGAAACAAAATGGAATAAAAATGAAAGTTAAAACAGTAAAACAAAATAAGACTGTAAATAAATACAAACGAAACAATATTTAAAAAAAAATAACTAAAAATCCTAAATTGTCTTTTAAAACTAGTAAATTAAGAAGCCTGGACTGGGTTGCACTGGTTTTGCTTAGGTCATACTTACATTTGCGCGTAAAGTCTTTACTAAGTCCTTATATGACAATAGTTAGTTTCAAACCCTCCTTTTACTAAATTATATACTAAAGACTAAACAGCTGTTACCATTATCTGTTTTTTCTTTAATATTTCCTCATAACAAACAAACATATGATGATTTCTGGCTTACTGACACAACTGCAGCATCAGTTTACACATTTCAGCTGCTGCAATGATAGTTGGTTTCATGTGAGTAAAACCAGGGTTTTGATTAAAGTAAACTTAAGTAAAATAGCATATAGCATGTAACATTTTAAGCTTATTCCTCAGAAAACTAGGCATGTTTTGGTCTTCTTTGTGCTCCTTATGTGGTTTTCTTTGGTTTCCCCAACACTTATACCAGCCCAAGTGGAGGTGTAAACATTTAGTAAATACTAAACTCAACATGAACTAGTTTGTGTGGAATCAGCAATGTGTAAACCTGAAATTAGTAAACACTGACATTATAACTAGACTATATTTGAACTATATTGGTACAGCTGGTGCAACTGGCCCCAGACAAATACTACTAAGGAAAAATGAAAAATCGGTGGAACTGTCCCCTGTAAGAATTCCAAATCTTTGGTGCGTAGTACCAGAAGACTGCTTGAATATTTTCTGCTACATGCTGAGAACATTTAATAAAGCAGATTTTAAGACCAGATCAGGAACACAGTCTGTCAGGCATTCTGAAATATAACCCGATAAGAGCTTTAACAACTTACAATCTTAAAATCAGTTCAGAATGTAGATAAATGTGTTTAGCATAAGATTCACAGGGTCAGTTAGGGTAAATCTCAGGCTCATGTTTTGGATGAGCCGGTATTCTATCACAGTCAGTCTCTCGGGGGAAATGTTTTGGTATTTCAGACCCATTTTTCACACAACAGTTTACAGCCATGATGCAACTAAATGAAATACCTCAAAGTGATGCCTGTAACTAACACTGTTTTTCAGAACTGGGACACGGCGAATATTGTTGGATTCACACTGTGAGTCCTGCAGTGACGCCTGGATCCAGTATACATTTACTCTGGAATGGAGTGGATATCCCTCAGTTTGTGGTATCATGATGGAGAAAGGAAGGGGCAGATTTAGCCTCCTCACACAAGCCCCCTAGTGTTTCAGACGCTGGCGCCTAAACTTTAAGGGAAAGTTTGCTGCTTATTATAGTGTGCACACTAGCGGTTGTGATGCCACAGGCTTTACTTTGGTTACAGTAACACATCAAATGTGTGAAAGGAAGCAGCAATAGTACTGCCTGACCTGCAGCTCCAGAATGCTGCCTTAACCCTTTGAAATCCATATTATTCAGTAACTAAAAGGACTGCAAACTGGCTAAGCTGTTCTTAGGTTAAAGAAGTGTGTAATCAAACTTTAGGCCCTGGCCATGTAAGGGGTCTTCACCCCGGGATGCAGGGGCAGTGGGCCTTAGGCCAAAACAGGAACTAGGCCTTGAATTTACCTGGTCTTTCTTAATGCACAGCACTAAAAATAATTGCAAATAAAAGTCTTTTTGGGATGTTGCATGTTTTAGCATAGGTTATTTACTTTGAGTATATATCTGGGATGCCTGAGAACTTCATCCAAAATAGAAACAAGCAGTGGTGGACAGTAACTAAGTAAATGTAATTAGTTACTGTACTTAAGTAGTTGTTTCGTGTATCTGTACTTCACTGAAGTTTTTCCATTTTGGGTGACTTTTTACTTTCACTCCACTACATTTCAAAGTCAAATATCTTACTTTTCCCTCCATTACATTTTGAGAAATCTGTCGTTCCTTTTGGCTGGTGTGTGCATAAAAAATGCAACATGTCAAAATGAAAGAAGCGTTAAGTAAACTCACCAATTAGGGCAAAGTGCGCACTTTGTTTTGAGCTTGTTTTGACCTGTTGGACATACCGACCCAGTGCAAGCACAACAGGTCAACGTCGGTGCAGCAGCGTAAAATTTTGGTCTGTTCAACATAAATGATGAACTAACCTAACTTTGCATAAATAGATCACAATATAGAAATATGTACACATATGCAGTCGTGAGTTTTTTCTGAGTGTAGACAAACACTATTTCATTTAACAATACATTTTTTTGGCTAGTTTATGTTTATGAACAGAGACCTACAGATGCAATATAGTAAAGGAAACTTATTTGTGAACCTGTGTTTAAAGCAAGTTTTTATTAAACTTAAACTTCTAACTAAGTTACAAATAAATCTTAAACTTAAACTTTGCTTGTTTGCAAAAAGTTATTTCAGAGCCACTCTACCTAATGGAAATTGTTTAGCTTCTGTGTTTTGTGCTTATGATCATTTAATAGACGTCAGCGTTACTAATTAATGACGTTCCATTAAAAGACTGGTTTACCAAGAGAGACGCTAGAGGATTTTCACCTAAAATGAGTTCATGAAGCGAGTCTTGTTATAAAAATGATAACAGGACATCAGAGCCATAATTACTCTTTTTGTACTTTTACTTTCGATACATTTGAAAGCAAATTCTTTTGTACTTTTATTCAAGTGGAGGTCTAAAAGGAGGAACTTCTACTTTTACTGGAGTAATATTTTAGCTTGGGTATTTCTACTTTAACGCAAGTACATGGTTTGTGTACTTCGTCCACCACTAGAAACAAGGCAGAAAACATCGGCTGAAAAAAGCTAAACATATAATAGGTTTTCAGTGAAGTGTTGAAATCTTACACTTAGCAAATAATCTGTTAATAAAAAAGAATAATAATAAAAATGCTATTCAACACTGTGCTGGTGAAAAAAGTTAACCCAGAAGCTGAAACGTGCATCTGAAATCACATAAATAACACTGAGTCGGTATATAAGTCAGTATATTCAGTGGTAAACTTTTCACCTCTGGTTTTGAAAGTTGTTACTGCAAACGTGCGCTTTCGGTAAATCCTGTTGGTGTGAGTTCATGGGTGTTTCTTTAAATGATGAACATTTAAAGTGAGTCTCAGGCTATGAGCGCCCCCTGCTGGAGAAACGTCAGACTGTTAGACATCCTTAACATATGCTTTACATATTAAAAACTGTTAAAACATATTTAAAAGTGTTTTCAGTCCACTTTTATACCTGTCCTTGGGAAAACATGAATTATAGTTTCACAATTTTACAATTTTTTATATTTAATATTATTTAGAAAGCTATTTTAAATCAAAACTAAAATAGTCTTGCAGGTCTCTCAGTTCTCTTTCTCAGCGTGTTGATTATCACCTTTGAAGCACCATCAGTTTTATTATGCCCTTTCAAAACAATTAATAAAATACCTAATTATATATAAAAGAATGTTTTCTTTCAGTTTTCAGCCAAGTGTATCCAGATTTTGTTTGGATTCAATCGGGAATCTTTATTTTCACTGCACCAGTGGAGAGCCACTGTGACAGCAGTTTGGGTCATGAATGTCAAAAATAAGGACTCTGCGATGATGCTGCTATGATTTCCGCTAGCGCCTTTATGAGATTTCTTATAGTAAGTTAGCACTAAGCTAATGTTGGTGCACATTAACATTCTTTTTGCCCATTCTAAACTAAACATGGACATGTAAAGCTTGCAAAAGACATTTGAATGTTTTATAGAGTCTACATCACTGTTCTCCATTCCTAGCAACTGAGGGATTTTGAAAAGAAGTTAATAGGTTCTCTTTGAAAAAAATTAATGAAAGATAAAACGTGGCAAAAGTTATGGCACATTTTATATTTTATGTTTTATTTTTTTCCGACAAGTTAAAGTGAGCAAACAAACCCTTACAGAAAAGTCATATATTTCATGTGAAATGTCTAAAAGCTGTGTGTTCACAGGTAAACACATGTGAACAAATGCATGATCACATTACATGATTTTTTTTTTTAAAGTACATGAAAAATAACATGAGGTGTAAAAAAACATATTCATTTATATGTGACCCTGAGGGTTCCCCACTGCTGATTAGTATTTTTATTCTAGGGACCTAAGGTGGTTGCCTATCTTTGCCTTATAACAAAGTACATCCCCTAAGAGAAAGGCTATAAATCTGTTTTTGGTCACGTTTTTGTGATTATTTGATTGGCTGGAACAAAAACGACTGAACAGAGCCCACTGCAGAGTCTGTGGGTATCCCGCTGATGCTCTGAGCTGGAACTACACACACACACACACAGAGTCACTGGAGCGTTTCTCTCAGAGACTTCAGAGCTGATGAAAACTCTACTGCAGAAAATCAGCTTACAAAACAACACCTCATCCCAGCCCAACTGGCAGTGCTGCTCACAACAGCTCACAGCCTGCATTATTTACAGCTTTAGGCTCAACACAGAGACAGAAGTGCTCTCAACGTCCCTTTGTTTAGCATTTGTGTAGTTCAGCTGTGCTCCAGGGACAGCAGTTATACAAAACCAAGGGTAAGCGTTTTTCCTGGATATCCTGCATTGTTCCAATATTTCCTCAGTTTCAACCAACAGTAAATCCCCAGTCTGTAGACAGATGATGTAAGTTGATTGATTAATCTGTAATTGTTTCATTTTTTAATAAACAAAACCAAAGTGCTTTTGTCTTCATGATGGCTACGTCACGCCCAGCACAGCACACTTGAAGACTTAGAGATCAATAATTTAAATCCATCAAGTCAAAAATAAAATAATTAAGATTTCCATTGATTTGGGATTGTGTGTAATGCCTCACAGAATTAGTATTGATTCTTTTTATTTATTTATTTGTTTGTTTGTTTTTGTTCCCTGGAAGTGGACTGGTGTAACGGTTTTATTATGGGCCCAACATATTGTTATTATAGCAACTATGTTCCAAACAATAGGCTTATTATTCAGTTACTGATTGTTAAACATATTATTCAGTAATTACTATTATTCAGTATCTACAATTAATTATTTAGTACTTACTGTGAATTATTCAGTATATACTATGAATTATTCAGTATTTACTATGAATTATTCAGTATCTACTTTGAATTGTTCAGTATCTACCATGAACTATTCGATATATACTGTGAATTATTTAGTATCTACTATGGATATGGATTATTCAGTATATACTCTGAAATATTCAGTATCTACTATGCATATGGATTATTCAGTATATACTGTGAATTATTCAGTATCTCCTATGAATTGTTCGTTATCTACTATGAATTATTCAGTATCTACTTTTGAATTATTCAGTATCTCCTATGAAATTTTCAATATCTACTATGAATTATGCAATTTCGACTATTGATTATCAGTATCTCCTATGAATTATTCACTATCTACTTATTATTCAATTATTCAATTTCTACAATGAATTATTCAGTATCTGCTTTGAATTATTCATTAACTATTATGAATTAATCAGTGTCTACTATGACATTTGCTTCTTCTTTGCTGGTCCCGTAGACTCAGAACATCATGTACGACCTCATCTCTGACCTGAACGAGCGTGGGGAGGACACGGAGAAGCGTATTGCGGTCCTGGAGACGAAGCTGGAGACGCTGCTGAGCAACCTGCAGGCTCTCCCGGGCCTCATCAGCCAGCTGATCAGCCAGCAGCACCGTGACTTCCTGGAGGTCCAGCTGCAGCCGTATGAGCGGTCGCAGTCAGTGTCCCGCCGCCGCTCGTCCTCCACCGCACCTCCCACCTCCTCGGAGAGCAGCTAGAGGCCGCCTGCGACTCCCTGGCCATTGTATGGCCGGCCAAGTCACATTCTACTGTAAAGCCTTACAGTTTCAATGACGCGTTATCCACAATTCTGATGACAGAATCCGAGCAGGGGGATAAATGCGGTTGAAATGGCGTAAAACTTTCCTCATGTTTTTTATTTTTACCTCAGAAAATGTTAGCTTTTCTCTGCTGACAGGTTCACAGAGAACTACAAAGATGGGGCTATCGCGAGAACGAGTCTGAGCAGAGCAGTGTCACAACCTCTATGGCACAAGATAATACTGTGCCAGAATAGTGCTTCCTAACGGATATTCTGCTCTCTCTGCTTATACAAAACGACGCTGACTTCTTCCTTCAACCAGCAGGTGTTGCATTTTTGTTTGTTTGTTTGTTTATTTACTTATTTCTTTGTTGAGGAAATGATTGAGTGTGTCTGAATCCATGGGCAAATGGGGATTAAACCGCTGCTGACCCACAGAGCTAACATATAGATTTCCTGGACTGGAGGACAAAAACATATATCTTCTAGGTTAGAAACAGCATAAGCTATAGCGTTCTCCTTCCGAGCCCCTTCAGAAGTTATTATTTTTGGGGCCATATTGCAAAACAATTTACTGAATGCATCTAAAGCTATACTTGCACTTTTATGCACTTCAATACTGACTGACTATAATATGAATTTGTTTTGCTCATAAAAATAAAGGTAAGGGGGAAAAACACCTTTAGTTATTAGTTAATGGCCAGAATATTGACCGTGTAGGCTAAGAGCAGGATAGCTGACTAAATGCCTGTCCTTATAATCTAAAAATAAAAAAGGGACCTCAACCTGAAACTGTGCTTACTTCATAGATATTAGACTGCTACTATTATTGCTGCTTCATTTTCAAACTCGATTTGTCCTTAAAGGGGAATTCCACCAATTTTCTTTCAATTTACTGCATAATTCAGTGATTGAGACGTCAACAGAGTCCTTCACAGTGGCTTCATTTGAAATTATTCACTGTAGAGAAACTTACAGAATCAGATTTCTTCACAGTGGTGGTGAATGGAACCAGGGGTCATGATGTTTATGAAAAAAGCAAATTTTATTTACTATCCAAAATGGCTAGAGACTTTTTATATGTCTTTAGGGTTTTTATATGTAATGTAAATAATGGTAGTGGCACATCTGAAAAAATACATTTTCTTTAGGCATTGCTTTGCCTAACAACACCCTGAACATGTTATAAAAGAATTTGTATGTTTTTGGACAAAACATTCTCAAAACAACTATAAAACAATGCCTCAGACATCAGGCAGCATATTTAATAACCATATCATGTAATAATGTTCTGCAAGGAAGCTTTGGTTCTCTGGTTCCTATCACCACCAAGGTGAACATTTCTGACTCAGTACGTTTCTCTAGAACAGAGCATTTCACACCAAACCACTCTGAATTACACTTTTTACCTCTTAACCACGTAACTATTTAGAATTTTTGAAAAATGGGTGGAATTCCTCTTTAATGGCAAAATACAAATCTCTCTATCCAAACAGCTGAGTGCAAAGTGTCAACTCTGCGCTCTGTGTATAAATGACCTTCAAATGTCAATGAACAGAGAACCACTGGATGCTATTTATGTATGTATCACATCTGTTTAAGAGCAGCAAATAACTTGTATATGTTTGGAAATGCCTATTTTTGTACTCATGAGGACAAGCACACCTCCTAAAAACATGTCTTTTTCTCGAAGAATGTGACAGATAGTAACTGTGCCCAGCCGTGTAACTGGTATGTGGAACCAAAGCTATTAAACTAAGTGGAAGCGTTTGAACCTTGTGCTGATATTTGGGCACCCTGGAGGACCTTTAGAGCATTAAGGCTTCAGGGGTTGTACGTTAGTCCCGATATAGCAGTATTTACTGGAATGTTCTCTCGATTTCAATATTGTAAGCTTTTGAACTGAATGCAATGAAGGTGGTAGGCTGCTCATGGATGTTAAAGGGGTGCTTCAGTGATTTCAACCGAAGCTGTATCTGCTGTGCTTGTATTGTACTATCACTTACCACAGACTATAATTTTAACACATGTCCCCAAACTTAGAAAAGAGCTGAAAACCTGTTGACTCTAAATACTTTTATAATAGAATTCAATGGGCAGCTGCCAAATTCAGCAAATAAACGTGTAATATGTTATTGCGACCCTGTTCACACCTGGTCGTTTCATGTGAACTGTGTTTGGATTATAACCTAATAAGATTTTAACCACATGCATTTAGACCAAATGCGTTTCTGGTTAGTCAGATTGAAATCCGATTGCTGAATGGCATGTAATATGCCAGTCAGCTAGTATGCAACAACCAGTTGCCTGTATTGTCCCCCATTTTTTCTTGTTCTACTAAAATGAACGACATCTGTTTAAATGCAGTCTGTATTAATTAATATTAGCGTCCTATATTAGTTGTTGCGGTCAAGGACCACATGCGTTAATATGTAATGTATTGTAGTGAGAGAATGAATAATAATGAGGTGAAGTAAAGATTAACCAGACTGTAGCTTTAACTAGATTGTGCTGAATTAAATTAGGAGAAACTCAATTTAGGAGGTGAACTGAATGAGTAGTGATGCCTCTGTTTAGGGGTGGAAGTCCAGTAAGCATTTTTCTCCCATATGCAGATCAGCAGGGGGAGGAGTTACAGTATTAGGAGGAGTTTTGGCTGTGGAGTCTGGCTTGGAGAGACAGATGTGTTTACACTTGTTTAACATCTGGCTTGTTTCGCATCTAGCATCTTGTTTTAAATGCATTTTTTGCATGGCTTACATTTGTGTAGGTAAGTGACTTAAATCTGTCATTAATCTGACGTCCTAAGCAGCCCCCATGCGCACATCATAATCAGTAACATCACGTAAATGAAACATACAGAGCCGTGCTGCTGACATTTTGAAAAATGGTTGGAATTCTCCTTTAAAACCTAATCAGAGTAAAAAGTTAGATGTAAGAAAATCTCTGTACTCTTTTTGACAAATGCAATAAATACGTTTACACACTTAGCGCCCCCTGGTGGATCAGGTACCCTGAGTGACTGCGCCACAGTCGAACAGTAATTCAAGACACTTTTGCTTTTTCTATTCTTTTCATGATATCCATGGTGATAAAACCACAACACCACACTGGGACCAAATTAGCACAAAATCTTCCCTAAGATCTAGCCTCCTCTCTGAAAGAACCAAGCATAGAGATTTTCAGCACAATTAGCTCATCTATTTGAATTATTCCAAAGATTTCATGAAAGTCTTCTACAAAAATAAACACAGACAGAACTCAGGAGCTGCACACTGGCTTCCATTATAAGTATATCGTGAGTCTACAGGTTTTTTCTAAGTGAGTCTTTTCTAAGCACAGGAAAATATATCAAAACAAAATGTTTCTGTGCGCTACAGATGCAACAGTGGAGATCGGGTTGAAAACATACTGAAGTATTTCTTAAAATGTAGAATTCACAAAGAACTGTGGGTCAGTTTAGACCACATAGACAGACGAGCAGTTTTCCACACAGAACACGCTTAGTCCTAGACTAAATAACCCTCTCTATGGATACCATTTTTAGACTAAGACTAAGCTTAATCTTCACAAAGCAGCTGTAGGAGCTGAAGGCGGCATACGGTTCTCCTACACAGATTGGGTCAGTACAGTACAGCAGTTTAAAAGGATATTTATTTTGATTCTTTTAGAGACTCCTGTGACGTGTATCTGATACCTGGTGATTTGTTGCCAGTTGCTCGCATGTTATGGACTGATCTATGATTTTTTTGGATGCCCAACTCATCTGATGGCCTGATGCTGGAGAGACCAGTGCATTATGTAGCCTGACGAAGCAAAAACACGTCTGACCTGTTCTGTCAGGTGGAGGTTACACAGTGTTTGAGATCGATGGTGGATCCAGCAATTTCACCAACATTTGAGTGATTATACTGTATGCAAAGTAATTATGAACAATAAAAAGATACTATTTAGCAAAAAATGTGTTTGTGTCTGAATGTTGGAAGATATGAATTTGACCTGAATTATTGTTTTATTTTGACATTTACTATTTTTATTATTATTGTTGTTGTTGTTGTTATTGTTATTGTTATTATATGCCACATGTTTTCTGTGTAGCAACAGAATTTTTTCGCCCTATAGCAATGTGTGCCAGAACTTTATGGCCAAAAGTTAGTATGCCCCTCCTATGTCACCATAATAGAACTTCACTAGCAACTACACCAGCAACCTACTGGAACCAGTCCAGTCTAAAATATAATGTTTTGCAATCATGTTTTTTCATAAAATGTGCAGTGTATCAAAATGTATCAAAACAACACTTTATAAGGATAGTTTTTTTCCAGACAATAATCCATACCATCCCTCCTGGAAAAAACTTAGGTAACCATTTGAAGTTTCTGTAGATTTGTCCAGTAGCCGCTAATGGTATTCCTTGTTTTCTTGTTGGGTTGATATCACAGTGTGAAGGACTGGTTTAATAGGTGTTCTGGAACTGATTCCAGGTACATTCCATGCTTCTCTAACAAGATATAAAGGTGTCCTACAAGAAACTAGTGGTCTCAAAACCATCAGGTTTTAATCCTAATGGTTGTAATGGTCTTTTTTCAGCAAAAATTACTGACTATTGGACACCACCAGGAACCTTTAATGGTTTGATCTTTTTCCTATTATCTTTATTATTTTATATTCTCATTTCTGACACCTTTTAATAGTTATAACCGTTTTAATAAGCTATTAAAGACAAGCAGAACAATGTGATTCATGAAAAGGGAGGAAAGTGTCCGAGCGCCCCCTGCTGTTTGCGTTTAACAGTGAATTGGAGGTGAAGCGCCTTTGAATTGTATTTCACTTGTGGTTTAATCTCTTTTGTTATATTATTCAGTCAAATATTTCACTGTCGTTTATATTAAAATCTGCTGCGCTTATATGGTCACAAAATGAGAGGTTCCAGCTTTCGGTGGTATTTAATTCGTTTGCATGGCAAGATGTTTTGAACGCAACCAGCAGAGGGCGCCGGTCTGCACTTTCACTGCTCACAGGCATCACAGGTCATTAAACCGTTAGTTGGGATTAAAATGAAGATGTAACTAAACCAGTTAAACGATATCACATCCTCGGGCTGCTATATGAATTATGAATACGTATGTTGACAAATTCACTGTGTTTTTGTGCATAAATGTAACAATTAGCTTTAAGGCTAGCGTTCTGGCCGTGCTAGCTTCAGTTACCTTCAGAACTCCTTCGGTGTTCCTCCTCCTGCGCACACAGTAAGTGAGGAAACACAGAAACGCATCACTACCCACAACATTCAGACGACTGCGGCGCAGTAAAATAGTCCCAGGTGAGTAAAAATGTTACAGTCGTTCTGCTATTTAACAGGTCATAGGATGATATGATATGATATGATAACATAACATAACTAGCATTCAAATGGTTCTATACAGAGACCCATGGTTAAATAAATAAATACATTTGGGATATATTTCTTCCCAATGCGCTAAGCCTGGGGGGGGGGGGTTATTCTGAGGAAAAACACAACATTGCTTTGAAGGAGTGGTCCAGCAAAAAATCGAATTTATAATTTCCGCCCGGCCCTAAAGTCGATCAGCCAAGATATGTTTGGTCCCCCAAATTTCCTTAATGTAATGCTTAAATCCGCCTGCTGAAAACACAAACTTTCCTCGAATAAAATCAAAAGTTCAAAGTAAATCAAAATAGTTTAGATGCAACATACCTCTATTATATTAGCCTCGGCACCAGTGCAAAACAGAAACACAAACAGAACGTCTGGTTTCGGTCGTTTACAACATTTTTTTCTTTTTTTTTTTGGTGGACTGCTCCTTTAAAGGGGAATACCCAAGATTTCTGCATAATTAAATGAGTCACTCAGAGTGGTTTGGTGTGAAATGGTCCGTCTTGTATTTTGCATAAAACCACTCTGAATAACTTTACAGCTTCAATTGGACTATGTGGAAATTTTAAAAGATCGGTGGAATTCCCCTTTAGGCTACAACTTTCCAACAGTCGGTCTCTATATGCACCGTTTACTCCTCACCAGCAGGTGGCGATGCGCCTCCCTCCGTTCAGTAACTAAGGAGAAGCAGCGAGGAGCGACAGCATGTCAGTCTGAGCGCAGTAGCCGGGATAAAAGCGAGAAAAACAGCGATTTTTGGACAGAACAGTCCACAAAAAGTGTCAAACCCTTCTGCTATACTTTTCTGAATCCTACTCGGAAGGAACCAACGCCAAAAACATGAGTTTACTCGCCAAAATTGCCGAAATTGAGAACGAGGTTGGTATGTTTAGCATGTTAGCGGCAGTGCCGTTAGCTCCATTCATATGGGCGGATTTATTTACTTTAATTTCACTTCAGAATGAAAATCTCTCGGCTCTCACTCTTATTTCACTCCACAGCGTGCCGTATCTCCAGAGAAGCGGGCTTCCTGTTTGCCCGTTTCTAGTTCGATTTTTTTCGTTCCACCTTAAAAGGGGCAGAAGTTACATTGTGAGGCGGCAGTGTACGATTTAAGGTGGAACGGGACAATTTGACCAAGAAGCCTTGTTCAGTTTCGCGCATCTTCACATATTTAATGATACTGACCCACTCCAAACATGTTAGTGTTAGCTGGCATTGCCAAGATTCACTACCACCTATAAAACCCAGCAGACTTTCAGATGATGTTAGGCAACATCTACACACAGTATAATAGAAAAGAGTTCATCGGGATGGTGTTATATGGAAAGCCTTGCATGTATGTCTTATTGTCTAAATAAAGAAGACGGACGTGTGTGGTAATAGTATTATTACATAAAGTGCGTATAAAATACATGTAATAATGCATTTAATACATTTAAAAACACAGTCATATACTACATTATACTACAATAAAGGGGGATTTCACAGATTTTTCATTTTCTGTAGTTGCAATTTAAGTCATTCAAAGTAGCTTAAACACAGATTTTCTTTACAGTGATGGTGATGGGAACCAGAGGGCCAAATGCCTGCAGCATAAATATAGCCATTTTATTTACTGTCTAAAACCTACATGTGTTGCAATCAAAGGTTAATATATATATATATATATATATATATATATATATATATATATATATATATATATATATAGTGTATGTGTGTGTGTGTGTGATTTTAATCATAGGTTTCTTTGTGAACTGTCTTAGAACTCTGCCTGTATAGAGTAAATGGATTATTAATGGATGAAAAAACTTTGATGAATGGATTATTGGAGTGTATTGCTTAAAATGTGTTTTAGACCAATTATTTGTTACATTGCTACCATAAAACAACATCTCAGACATTGGGCAGTGTGTTCATTAACATTGCATATAATAACTTTCTGAGAGGAGCTTTTAGAGGTAGACATCTTATTCCTGTCACCACCACTGTGAACAGTTCTGACTGTAAATTTCTCTAGAACTGAGTATTTTGCACCAAACCACTCAATAACTTTGCTGACTTGTTAACCATTTATTTAATGCAGACATTTTGAAACATTGATGGAGTTCCCCTTTAGTGTATTGTATTTGTTTTGTCCTATAAATGCTCATGGAAAAAAAAAACTTGACAAAATCTCCTGCAAACTGCTTTCCTGTTCCTGTAGTGTACAAGCATTTCTGTTTATCTTTTCCTTAAAAATTAAACAAGACTTGACCCTATTCTTTTAAGAACAGGTGTGGTATCATGAACTAGCTTATGAGGGCTCTAGTTCTGTCTGCTATTAGAGAACCTGCTTGCTCTCGATTTCAGACAGTAAAGAGAGAGAATCCGTTGATATGTTAGAGTAGCTCCAGGGCTATAATGATACATATTTTGACACTCTATAATTTTGTCTTCTGAAGAGAAGGTTCAATTCCTTTCTCAATGTTTTATGTGTTAAAATGTTTCCTGTGCTACAGAGCTCTAAAAATATATCACACAGGTTAGTTTAGCTCAGAAATAATGGCCTTAGCCTTATTTACTGTTTTCATTATTTTATATAGAATTATAAACTTAAAATGTGACTTTAAATATTACAAACCATCCACTGAAGAGTATTGTTAGATGTTTTGTTCAATATTTTTGTTAATTGTTGATTGTACCTTTTTAATATCGTTTGACCTCCACTTTTGAAATATGAGATTTGGATGTTATTTTTATTCTTACTTGGTTCTCAATGCTATACAACTTCTTCAGTTATATTAAAATCATCTGCAGTTCTGTTCAGCATTACGGACACAATTTTTTTTTATTATTTACAGCTTATTAGTGTCCTAGTAACCATTTGCAATCGTGACAATATACAGGACTAACATATTAGGAGCATTTTACACAATTATCTGTAATAGTTTGACTTAATATTATTAAAAATGATGGTTCCAGACTTTTGATCTTTTTAAATCATCCACTAACAAAATTAGCTCCAAAAAGCAAAAAAAAAATCTAAACTGTAGAAAAAAGCCCTGTAAGGATGCACCCAGACGATAGTGTTTGTCATTAATGTATTATTGATACCGTTTTGAGTTTCCGTATGTTTTTTTTTTTTTTTTTTTTTACAGCTGAACAGTTTGAGGAAAATATCTCATTGTGATTTTTTTGACCAGTATTATGACTGTTTAAATTGTGATCAGTAAATTCATTTTATATTTATTGATTTAAAATCCTGTTATTTTGTCCACTTTTTTCTGCTTTGAGGCTCAACATGACTGCAATTAGTTGTAGTTATGATGTCACTACACATGGGTGTTTTGATGCCTCTGATTATTTACAAGCAGTTCACCAGCTCTGTGCTGTTAGGCTCAGTTTTACCTTACAACTTAACACTTAAGATAGCATTGTTGATGATACACCTTGTAGCTCAACAGGTAAATCAAAATAAAATCAAGTAATCTTGCGTCAGTCCGCCAGTTTTCAATGATAATGTTTCAGATTTTTTTATACTGTGTTGAAATCGTTACACACTTAGCAATGTGGTTCTTGCCTCTGATCAAACTGTTTGAAATTCAGAGTGCTGCAGTGACTCTTGCGCTGTGTTTTGTCCTTTGCTGTAGATGGCTCGTACTCAAAAGAACAAGGCCACAGCACATCACTTGGGGCTGCTGAAGGCTCGACTGGCCAAGCTCCGGAGAGAGCTCATCACACCTAAGGGAGGTGGTGGAGGAGGCCCTGGAGAAGGTATGAGGAGGATGATGTAGACTGTGTCCAAAACCATTCCACAATGTGGTGTACTGTTTAGAGCAATTCTAAAATCCCACAGTGCATAGCAATAGGTATTGTACAAGTGTTACCCATAATGCGGTGTGTCATTTGCTTTTAACGATTCACATGCAGTGTCTCCTAGTCTCTTAACCCCAGGGTGAAAAATGTTTACAGCCCATTAAATCTTAAGGGCCCCTAAGTAATATTAATGGTAATAAGCTCAGTTCACCTTTTATAAATCCAAGGATGCTTACATTGAGAAGGAAAACATCCATGCAAAAAAAAGATGTGGGAGAGAGTTCCAAAATTTGGAAGCAGCATCACTGAAAGATCTGCCGCCAACTGGCAAGACTGACAGACATCCAGTGCCAGTAGATCTGAGGGAACAAGATGGACAAGAAGGATGAAGCTGTGCAGGGATGAGACCATGAAGGGCTTTGAAAGTTAGCAGGAGAAGTTTGTAATTGATATTCGAAGATGTTGGTAACTGGTATAGCTGGTGGAGGATGGGATGGGTGGGGAGACTGTTGAAAAGAGAGTTGCAATAGTCAATGCAGGAGAAAATGAAGATGTTTACTAGCATTTTTGCATCATTTTTAGAGCAGAGAGTGGAGGCATGCAAAATTGTGCAAATGACAAAGTACAGTCTTTGTGAGTGACTTAATATGGGTCTCAAATGTAAGTGAAGAATTCAAATGAAGCCAAGGTTTTTAATGACTTGAACTCATTGAGTAGGAAAACCAACATGCAATGCCTGCCCTTGGTGAATAAGAAGAAACTGTGGAAGGTGCGGTGCTAATCTAAACCTAATTAACATCTGTACAACAGAAACTGAAGACCATGATTTTGAATGATCTGGTCTAGCGGATGATCCTGGTCTGGAATGGGTATAAGGACAGAACCTTGGTGCAATCTATGAGCAACTGGGGCAGTGGATGGCTTATGTATACCTATAGAAATAAACTGTTGCCTAGGACCAAAATTAATCAAGAGCTAAGCCATAAATGCTTATGGGTGCAAGTCTGTAAGTAAGTATGTCGTGAATCTCTGTGTCAGAAGCTGCAGTGAGGTCCAGGTAAATTAGGATATTAAGGAAACCAGTATCAGTAGAAGGTAGTAACAACTCTTAACAGAGTGCCGTGTGTGGAAGCCAGACTAGAAAGGGTCATATAAATGATTTCTCCTGAAAAAATACTGAAACGGTCAGGCCACGAAAGGGAGATTGGATATGGGTCTGTGATTGGAAAATGAAGTATCTAACCCAGGTTTCTTAAGTATGGGTGTAACTGCAGCAATTTTGAGAGAAGCAGGCATAGAACCTGAGGAGAAACACTGATTAATCAGATGAGTTATAGGAAAAGAAATAGAAGAAACATAGGATTTAAGAAGAGCAGTAGGAACAGGGTCATGCTGGCAAGTAATGATCACAGGGACTGTAGATGAATCAGTAGAGGTGAGAGCGGAGAGATTGTCCACATTCTGAAATGGAGTAACTTGGGAGAAGGAAGATATGGGTGCAAACATTAGCTTCTGACTTTTCTAACTATACAACATTCATTTTTATAATATATATTGAATAATTTATAGAAATGACTGACTAATATGATTGCATTATTTCTTTTTTAAATTCATATTTAATTATTGGTATTTTGACAAAGGTTGAGGGATTACAATTCAAACTGTAATTCCTGTAACTGTATTCTGTATAGTGCCTCAATGCAAGGAACAGTGATTAGTGACCATTTCTGTTCCCTATAATAGTGTTCTATATATCTGAAGTATATAAATTTGATTTTTCAATCATCATTGTAGAAACATACTCTCTGTTTCAGGCTTCGATGTTGCAAAGACAGGAGATGCACGTATCGGGTTTGTGGGCTTCCCCTCTGTTGGCAAGTCGACACTGCTGAGTAACCTGGCTGGAGTCTATTCCGAAGTGGCTGCCTATGAATTCACCACCCTCACCACCGTGCCAGGGGTCATCCGCTACAAAGGAGCCAAAATCCAGGTTTTTCTCACCTAAATTACTTAAGTATCTCTTAAAGTGGTGGTTCTAAGACTGGGGCATCCCTGAGGAGCAATTTGAAAACGACGGTCTTGAAGCAAAAGTAATCGTACTGTTCAAGCTGCAATGAAACTGCTCCTGCAGTTTTTAGCTACGTGACTGACATCTGTCCATGTTTATAGAAAATAGTATGATCTTACAGTATCAGAAACCATCTAAAGCAAGTCTAGCAGATATTACCTAACAACTTCACACAGTTTAGAATTTTGATATGGAGGTCGCACCATGCTAATTGGTGGGTTTTATACTTTCGTTAGTTGTTAGCTACATCACTAAAAAAGCAGACTTTGACTTTTAGCTAAATCGTGGCTGATTGACTACATTCTGGGCTGCTTTCACTTTAATATAATGCACAGAGTTTTGCATCCAGGGCTGTTGTGAGTTTATTGCATGTCGGAATTCTTGCTAGTTCAGAAGTTAAATGTTTTAATTTAAATCGCTGTTTAATGTTTTGGCATTAACTAATCATCTCTCTGCTTCTATGTTGCAGCTCCTGGATCTCCCAGGTATTATTGAGGGAGCCAAGGATGGTAAGGGTAGAGGACGACAGGTTATTGCAGGTAAAAAGAACATGACTTTCCATACAAATACAGACAATTACACACTATAAACCATTTGAAGCCTGCTGATGTTCTCAATCATTTCACGATGTGTTTTTAGTTGCTCGCACCTGTAATCTCATCCTGATCGTTCTGGACGTGTTGAAACCTCTCGGACACAAGAAGCTGATCGAGCACGAGCTGGAGGGCTTTGGCATCCGCCTTAACAAGAAACCCCCCAACATTGGCTTTAAGAAGAAGGACAAAGGAGGCATCAACTTCACTGCTACTGTAGGTTCCACAATACAGCCTTGACCTGGTTCGCTCACTAGCCCCAAATTTAACAAACAGCTGAAAGAGTAAAATTGGAATCAAGTCCAGCCTAATAATATAACTTCTTGGACTTTCAAAGTTAACATGTTAATAACACATTAAAGCAGCACTGTGTAAGCTTTTATTGTTGAAACTGAAAGAAGTAGAATTACGGAGTCAGGAGATTAAAAACAGGCTAAAATATGTGTGCTTTTGCTCTGGTGAGTCGTCCTGTAAAGCCTAAAATCATTTAAAAGTCAGGGACGTTGGATCAGGCGTTTTTTTTCACCATGTCAAACGTCTTCACATGTTAATATCACATGCATGGGGTCAAAAAGAGGGTCTGGCTCTGTTTTTAGGTCTCAAATGATCTTACAATCAACATTATACTGGTGAAGATATGATGACAATAGTACATTTACATTTATGGCATTTGGCTGACTCTCTTAACCAGAGCGACTTACAATTTGATCATTATACATAGGTAGGCTAAGGTGGTTTTAGGAGTCTTGCCCAAGGACCCTTATTGGTATAGTGTAGGGTGCTTGCCCTGGTGGGGGATTGAACCCCAGTCTACAACATAGAAGGCAGAGGTGTTAACCACTACACTAACCAACCACAATAGTAGATAACTCACTCCCATTATCGGAAGATGTGTCCTTCACCAAGATTGGACTGAGTTCTCTTTGAATTCTCTTTCACTCATCACATGCTAGGGGAGAGGGTGTGAAGCACAACCTCTGCTACAAAATGTTCTTTGACACATTGCATGCAATTACAAAATTTCAACAGGGGAGGTCTCCAAATCCCCATATCAAAAGCTAGACTATGTAAGATAAGTTTGATTAAAAAAATGTACAGTGATGAATAATTAATGGAATTAACCCTGTTAATGTTAATTTAGTTCCATTCATAAATGTCTGGTTTTTTGCAAAATGTAAAATATTAATAATTCAAGTCCAGCTTTCATTCCTTTTTAGTGCAAAAGTGAACATTTTGTAAACTTTTAAGGATAATTACTGTAGCATTTTTTGCAAAGCATTCCTCAGATTGAAACATTGCATTTCTCTGTCTCCTCTTGTCTCACAGTGCGCTCAGAGTGAGCTGGATGCTGAAACAGTGAAGAGCATTCTGTCGGAGTACAAAATTCACAACGCTGACATCACCCTGCGGAGTGACTCTACGGCTGACGACCTCATAGATGTCGTGGAGGGAAACAGGTAAACCTGTACTGCAGTGTCTGCTGTTTTCTGTACTCTGACTCATTCGGCTTAACTCTAATTACTTACTGAGGTGATTCAAAAATGTTAAGAATCAGAGGACAGCAGCCCAGCGAAGGCAGAGAAACACAGCCCTGTTATAGAAATGCATCTGTCAGTATGTGGCTGTGTTCCAGTTGGCTGTTCTGTATTTCGCATTCTGTAGACACTCGTACACTAGCTAATCAGTTTTTAAAAAGAAAACTGACACGCATATGCTTCCCAGTGGCAAGAGCAGGGTTTCTGCTGTCATGAAAATTCTGGTAAAATGGTATGTAATGGTATGTAAAACAGTATAGAAATTTGGATTTCCAGGTCTGGAAAAGTTATGGAAAATAAAAAATCCTGAACTTCCTGTTTTTTTCCCCATGCAGTTCATCATCAAGACTCTTCAATGTGATTAGATCACATAAAAAAATCTGCAAGACATCACTGTGTCTGCGCGCAGACTAGCCGATTCACTACATTACTATTGTGAGCCATGGTTAGCAAAGAGGCAGCGTTCAGGATGTTCGCATTCCAAACTTTGGATGATGTTTTGACATTTAAACACTGGAGAAAGTGAATCAACAAGCCACTGTGTGTTACAGTGTTTGTTCTGGACCACGGTTGCCTAAACAAACATCAGCTGCAGCTATATTTGAAGGCCCTTTGTTTTCAAGTGTCATCTTGCCCCTTGGCACTGAGTTACAAGGGGTAGGAGTTGAAATCTTCCCTATGAAATTAACAGGCTTTCCGCACTGCTCTGTGGACGACCCTGCCAGTCTGCAGTGAGAGCAGAAGAGGGTAAAGTTCACCAACCTCGCTGCTGGGCTTTATTTAAATTTAGGGGATCATATGCCTTCAAAGAAGGAGGAAGTGATACATATTTATGATCACCCACCCATAATTCTTCAGTAATATGAAGCTGAAGTCAGCTACTCGCCAGCTTCTCGTTCGATTTTTAACGTTCCACCTTTGGAAGGAAGCACCAAAATGTAACTGGGAAATTTGTATTTTCTTAACAAAGAAAAGGTTTCTTTGGTCGTGCAGCCATCTTGCTGTTTTTTTGGGGTTTTTTTTTGTTTGTTTTTTTTTCCTTATAACACTCCGTTTGAAGCGTGCCTCTGAAAAACCTGTTTGGAGGGCCATGTGGCCCTGATACTTCGCACTACCCCTCTATCACAAAAAAAATCAGGACACCCTACACCTAGTAGTGCACACACAAAAAGGAAGGGTAGATCTAAGTGGTAGGGACAAGGGGTGAAATGGGATTGGGCCAAAGGATTGTGAGCTAACTGTTGAGATGTACAGTGCATGTATAAAGTCATTTTTGTACTACATCCTCGTCTTAAAGACCATAAAAATTACATCAAAAGTTACTGACATTGTGGATTTGGAGGGACAGAGGTCACCTGATAAATACATTACCTCCCCTCACCATGTAATACTAATAGAACTTAACTAACTCATTTTGTTACTGAAAGAAACATTATTTTGTTGCTGTTAACTTGCTGGATTTTGTAGCGTATGCAGCTAAATGTAATGAAATTAGGAATTGTGTCAGCCTAATCAGTCTGATGTGCATTTCCTACAAGGCTGTCTTATGTGTTCTCCAAAACATGTACCTCCAAAATACTAACTTTATAGGAGAAGGAAAAACATTCTTAACTGACAGTGTAAGTCATTTTGGAACACATTCATCATGAAATTTTTACAAAATGTTAAGGGCAGCTGGCATGTTCAAATGATGTAGATATATAAAGATAAAAATATGAACAGTTGATAAATGGTGTGTGTTTGTGTGTGTTTATATATATATATATATATATATATATATATATATATATATATATATATATAAAATGTAAAACATTTTTATTAAAGATACGAATACCAGATGGTTTGTCACTCACTCACTCAAGTTCACCAACAATGTCCACAAGGGGGAAGCTACTGGCACTCTGTTAAGTGTATTCAGTATTGTGGACATGTAAGAAGTGCATGCTTTCTAGGACTTTTGGGGTACTCTGTGCTGGTGCTTTACATCAGTGACATTGGTTTGGACAGCAGCAATGTACACACACGCATGAATAATACCTTTTATTTGAAGAGTGCCTTAATAGACGTTTATGTTTATGCTTGTTTATTTATGCTGAAAATATTATTTAAAGCAGCTTGTTCTGTTGACGACAAATCTTAATGTTAACCTGGGGGAGGTGGAAAGAAGCTACAAAGCTGCTTTCATCTCTGCAGTGATGACGCAGTTGATTAATGCACCTTTTTTTAATTGTTACCAGGGCTGCACTGAGACACTTTAGAGTTCACACTGCATGCGGTCATATGCGTGCCTGAAGGTGGTTCAAGTGATCAGTCTCTGAGACACATTGAACGTTATTCACACCTGCGCTTAGTGCCGTCCATTCAGGATCAGATCACCCAATATGTCTCACAAGTCTCAAATTATTATTATTTTGATTTCAAATATTCCTCACATTAGATCAGACACAACTGCTGCTAAATCTTATTTTCTAACAAATGCTTTTTCCTCTGTGGCTGTGATAATGGGAAATCCTGACCGGGTACATATTGTTGTGTCCTAGAATATTGCATACTTGATGCAGTAAAGCCAGCCAGAATTCTATGCGCCAGCTCTGCCTTACAGTTAAACAGAAGTATGTGTATTGGACCATGGCCAGAGTTGCTGTTTGGAGCTTTGTCATGGTGCATTGTGCCTAGATAAATAAGTGAAGTCTGTGAGTCATGTGTCAGATAAAGCCTCAAGAATATGAGCGCTTTGGTGAATGTTGCTTAGTGTCCTTCCCTTCAGCCTGTAGATTTTAACATGTAATTTTTTTTTCTCACACAGAGTTTACATCCCCTGCATTTACGTCTTGAACAAAATCGACCAGATTTCCATCGAAGAGCTGGACATCATCTACAAGGTTCCTCACTGTGTGCCCATCTCTGCTCACCACCGCTGGAACTTCGATGACCTGTTAGAGAAGATTTGGGACTACCTACACCTAGTTCGCATGTAAGAAATCCTCATCACGCTTCCCTTCAACCAGGCACATCACTATAGCTTAGACCTGTGGTTCTAAACTGAGTTCTTTCTACTAACAAGTCAAATATTTGACTTTTTAAAAAGTATTTTTAAAAGGCATCTAGTCTGTTCTGACTAGATGACTGAGTATTTACTGTTTTCTATGTACCATTGTAGTTGAAGCTTATGACAGTTGAAGCTTATCACAACTATGATGAACACATTAAATAAAAGATAAACCTCTTTGTCACCCATCACTGGTAGAAGTCCATTGGCAATAACAGACCTTGTTTTTTTTATTCCTCAGATATACCAAACCGAAGGGTCAGCTTCCCGATTACACGTCCCCAGTGGTTCTGCCAGATGGGCAGACAGCTGTTGAAGACTTCTGTCTAAAAATCCACAAAAACCTCATTAAGGAGTTCAAGTAGTAAGTGTCCCCCTCTCTGTGAACCCAACTACTCCCAGAAATACTCCCTTTGTTTTTGCAAGTTGCAGGTTAATTAGGTGCACTTACCTTGTCAGTGCATTCACTGGCCATTTTATTAGGAACATCATGAATGAATGAATGAATGCACAACGAAACTGAAGTACAAACCCCCACAAAAGCATATCATAACTGCTGTTTATTTACCTCATTTTTGCCAGATATGGTCAGTTAATCAAGACACGTTTGGAGTACTAGTTTTGTTTCTTCTTGAGCCGAACGATATTAACAAACACTAGAACTCAGCAGTCACCCAAATAGCCCAAATGGGTTCTGTAAAAGTACATAACAAACCTCTCTCAGACCACATCCAGCCATTAAGGTCTCAGACTTGCTGGTCTGGTTTAGTAGAAGGGATAGAAAATTGTCACAAATGTACCACCTTTCAGAATTTATGATCCTAGTCTAACACAATTAGTCCAGCTAATATCAGGAACATCTGGATATTGGATCCAAGTGAATGAGATTGTGATTTAAATTAGAGCAGCGTGATGTAGATTTAATACTTATTGTAATTTCCATTGTTACTGTCATTAATTAAATTTTTCATGACATCACTTATCAGCTAGCCTTTTGTCATCTCAGTGTTAATCAGAAAATGCTTATTTGGCTGAAAATGTTCGTTGCCGTCACAAAAATGTCCACAATGTCCACTGCAGTCATCACAGTGGAAAGAATCATTTGTTGAAATGGCCAGTATTTCCCACTGGTGTGAAAGGGACTTGAGGGAAATGAGGTCCCCTCTCACTTTCTCAGGAGTCATGTGACACATTTTAGGGAGTATTTTTACGTTTCAGTTTTCACTTCACTATTGCTGTCCGATATTAAAGGCCATTGTCATGATGATGATTGAAATAAGCCTTATAACAGAGTAGTGTATCTGCTCTGAACTGAACCTTCTTGGTGTGAAGCAAGGTTTGATGAAATGTCAGCTGACCTCGTGTTCTCTGTCTGCAGCGCTCTGGTGTGGGGCTCCTCTGTTAAACACAACCCTCAGAAGGTGGGCAAAGACCACGTGCTGGAGGATGAAGATGTAATTCAAGTGGTCAAGAAGTAAAAGGACTCCAAAGCTTTGCATGACCTCCCCGCTCTTTTCATCGAGCATCAAGACATTTCCAATGTCCCAAAAACACACTCTGTGATGTCAACATCGTACAGTGGCTTTTTGTTTCTTTGAACATTACAAAAATATATATGAATGTAAATGTTGCTCTCACCAGCACAAACATTTGAAGCCACATATGGGTTTGAATGCCCTTTAAAAAGATGAAACACCCAGTTGTGTCTATAGGTTCAGAATCTTAAATAAAACAATGAAATTGTGCACATCTGTTGTGTCTGTAAATCTTAAACAGCAGCTTTCAAGCATTGGCCTGCAAACCCAAATCAAAGCGCAGAGGCTGCAGTCAGATGCTCAGCAGATTTAGTTGTGCAGTGGTGGTATAGCTTTAGTCTCCGATAGCCCCCCCCAATCTGTCTGGCAGTAAGTCACTCTGGATAACCGAGCCACTTAGTGAATGAAACGCAGAGCAAATGATCGACACCAGCACAAAGGCACAGATGTGCTTTATTATCCCAGTCAGCGTTCAGGGCCGTATGATATCAGACGTTCCTGCAGCAGCCTCAATGATTCATCAGCTAAAGAGCATGCTCTGTAAAAAGTGCCTCATAGGGAAAAAATAGATGTATAAGAAGGAACCCTCCGACTGTGATGCTTTTCTTTTTGTTTTTACAGAATGTGTTTTCTTTACTGCATTAGAATTTTCTTGGGATTCACTATATTCTATTTCAAGATCCACAGAACACTTTGGCCTCAGAGTCTCAAAAAAATGGCACATCCAAATATATATATATATACACACGCGCACACACTACTCCATGCATGTGACCATTTCCAAATAAATATCCTTGCATACATTTTGTAACCCGTTAAATCTTTGTACCCTCTTTTTAAACATTCTTTAAAAATATATACACATGAAATAAATGTTTTTAATAATTATAAAAAATACATAAATGAAAAAAATAAAATGTCAGGGAAAAGGGGGGAGTACTCACTCACATTGTATCTCACTGAACTCTGGCCTTATACACTCTATATAGTTGACCCATTTTAACCAAAATGTTACTGAGTTTGCCATCTTCAGTCTAACCGAAATGTATTCAGCTATTTTGAATGAAACAATGCAAAGAACATTAAGTAGGTTAGATGAACAAAAGCAGTACTTTGTCATTATGAAGCTCAAAACTGCTTGAGATTAGCTGGTTCCACTTTTTACAATGAAAAACACTGGAAGGCTTAAAGTGATTTCACAGGATCAAGTGGACATTGTTTTTACATTTCTCATGTCAAGGAATGACTGCACAGTTTTTCCCTCTTCAATGTTGAATAAAAGCAAAACCAGCTGTTTGAGCTCCTCTGACGTCTTTGATTATGTCACAGTTATGTCACAATTATTGCTCTTGTGTCATTTAACGTGGCAGAACATTATTTTTAGTACCAAAGACATTGGTATGAAGTAAAAGGACACATGCATTATAGTTTTTCATAAAATTAATGTTATATTAAATCAGTTTATGTAGTTCATATGGAAATGTTTGAGTTCATGGCCCAGGCTTGATGTTAAATCCACATTTATTTTGTGAAGGCCTAACAACTTCTGAAAGCAATAATCAAATGGAATAGGTAGCCTCTCCAGGAGCACAGTTGATGACCAGGGTTCTATACAAACATTGTATAGAATGCTCATATACTGAAAAAATACCTAAACACCGTTTTCCAATAAGAAAATCATACACGTAAGTTAACAATGAGCTTTTAATGATTCCTTTAAAATTTCAGGCTTATTACCTACTAAAGGTTATTCAGTAACTACAGGGAATTCAATGCAACCTGGCTGAGATATTCTAAAGTTATATGACTGTGTAATAAAACTTTGGGCCTGCTGGCTATTTAAGGGGTTAATATATTCAAGTTAAAAAAAACACTTTAATAAGATTTTCTTATTAAGTGTCTTAGAAATGGCATCAGATGTTGTGGAATAGCTCTCAAATGAAAAACAGCATTTCCAATGATATTAATGAATAATCCCATAATAAAGTCAGAGTTTGGGAAACAATATGACATTTCAATTCAAATAGGGCTTTTGGCACTATCATCAATAAGAACTGCTTACATCTGAGAAACAGTTTGAAAGCGGTTAATGTACAGCAATTTTCTAAAAAGTGGAAGTGTTTTTGAGGCTTTTGTTCATCTAAATTAAAATTTTACTTCAAATTCTACCATTTAATGTATTTGAGTTAAGTAGAATCAGTTCACTGCTCTCAGAATAAAACCTCCAAAATGGTAACATTACAGGAGAAGGAGAAACATACATCATTTTCAATGTAAGTCCGTGGAACCAGGCTTTTTTCTAAATAATTCTGGGCCGTTTCTTTTGGTCCATTCGGTTTACAAGACAGTAGTGTGTACTGCTATGATGTATGGTTTGGAGACTGTGGCTCTGTCTAAAAGACAGGAGGCTGAGCTGGAGGTGGCGGAGATAAAGATGCTGAGATTTTCTTTGGGAGTGACAAGGCTGGACAAGATTAGAAATGAGCAGATCAGAGGGACAGTGAAGGTGGAGCAGTTTGGAGATAAAGCCAGAGAGGCCAGGTTGAGATGGTTTGGACATGTGTTGAGGAGGAATAGTGGATATATTGGTCAAAGAATGTTGGAGATGGAGCTGCCGGGCAGAAGGAGAAGAGGTAGACCTCAGAGAAGGTTTATGGATGTAGTGAAGGTGGACATGGAGATGGTTGGTGTGAAAGTAGAGGAGGCAATGGATAGGGCAAGATGGAGGCAGATGATCCGCTGTGGCGACCCCTAAAGGGAGCAGCCGAAAGAAGAAGTCATGAATGTCACCCACAATGTAAAGGACAACATGCATTTTCACATTGTAAAAAACTGAAAAATGACAAAAATGGAGATTTTCTTCCAACAACAACAAATTGCTTGTTGCAACATGAGTGAATTCATTTAGGTTGAACCGACAAACCATGTAAAATTGGTTTGGTTTGTTCAAACTAAAATTTTGCTCAGCAGTGTTTTATGCAAAGCATTTATTTGAAATGCAACATTTATTTTGCAATGCAACTGATGGCTGATCAATCATTTTGTCACCTGGTTGAAAATACTCATTGGTATAGTTCACCTGAAAATAAGGTGTAATAGCTGTAATTTACAGCTTTTAGTGCAACAGTTTCAGATTCAGAGATCAGATTCAACAACTCCAAACAGTCGAAGTGATACTGAGACGGGATAGTTTGATCCATGTTTTCAGCAAAAAAAAAAAAGCATACTATTTTGTATGCGTCCTCATCTTCCAGCAGGGGTTACTGGGTTCATTCGGAATGAAATGGAAGCAGAAAAACGTTGGATATATAGTGTTTGCGCGGTAGACGTGCCGCACTCCATCAGATAGCAAATGCAGCACTCCTCTGGCTCCGCCCCCTCCACCCCCACCAGGCTGCACTTTCTCCTGTAAATTATAGCGGCACTTTAGCTAATGAAAGAGTTGAAGTCCGGGCACTAATAAAAGCCATTAAGTGAATAAAGCACTTCCCCCTCTAACAAAATTAAAGAATCTTGCCCCCCTCATGAAGAGGGAGGACTCTGCATTAATATTTATGAAATGCGGAATGGGACCCCTCATCCCTTTTACCCCTCCATTCCCTCTGAGTGGCCCCCACCCTGTCCCGCCCCATCTAACTCCTCCTGGGTAACCCACCTATCCTGAAAGATCTTCATCGACCCCCCCTGAAAAATGGTGGGCGGGGCGGGCGATGAAGGAGGTGTTGGAGGAGAGACGTCCAGAAGAGTCCGTCTTCAGTCTGGGTCGACGGACCAGCTCAGAAGAAGCAGCAGCTTCAACACTGAGTTAGGGAAGGCGTCCTTGTCCTGGTTGACCTGTCGGATGGGACGGCCTTGGAGAAATATCGTTGGATGGAAGGTATGGAATCAGAAAGGTGGTACCAGTTGAATTTGAATGCCTAACTGGTCTCGCTTTTCTTTTCACAGCATTAAGAAGTTTTGGCTGGACCTGGAAGATGGTCCAAAGCACGAAAAGCTGCTTTTGGGCCAGCAAAGGTTGGTAGATCAAGGAGTTTTGAAGCCACTGTTGTGTGGCTAACGAGGCAAGAAAGAGACCTCTGTTCATGCAAGTGGGTAAGATGCACAACTAAACGTGCGGAAATCCTAACAGGATGAGCCAAACCCATCAAACTCACCTTCCAAGATACCTGTAAGAACAGGCATCTTGGAAGGCGCTCCTGCCATCCCATCATTCCACTCATATATTCCTTGTCTGTCATTTTCTTAGAGCACTGCTTTCTACGGTTTCACCTCATTGAGAGAAGATTTCTTTCTCCTCTGCCCATCTCTTAAACCATCATCCCTATCGACATGTTTGCCCTGTTCCTTTTCATCCTGCTAAGTGGTCCAGTTGCCCAGACGTTTTAGAGTTGATTAGCGCTCCCATCCATCCCATTCCAACTAAAGTGTCTCCAGGGAACTGACAAGAGTGGGAATAACGAGATTAGCACCCAGATGGATGGCCAGGCTGGCCAGACTGGCTTACTCAATAGGCACTTTGTGTACAGATGTGCCGCTCCTTTGGGGTGATGATTTCAGGTACTCAAGATCGCAGTCACTGGTATTGGTCTGAAAAACATTGTTATGTTTTTGCCAGTTGTTCTGATTGGAACTGATGGGCTATTTCTAGTCCATCGCTGCCCTTGAGGGCTTTGAACCACTCTCCTTGGGGCCAGAACCTTGAGAGACTCTCTTTTAGTGAAGGAGCCAGTCTTTTAACAAGACCAGCATCGCTCCAGCTAACTTGATTTCCATTGATTTTTCTGAAAGGTAAAACAAGTAGACTAAATCATTGGCTGCATAATTATTTCATTAAGGAAAATGAGATTTCTACATTGTTTCGCTTGTATTTATTAATTTGTATATTTTTTTCAAAATAAGCTGATTCATTGCAGTTTCTTGGTATTCTAAAGATAACAGGGAGGTGCGAGATTTTAGGAGTGGGTGGGGTTTGTCGCAGTTTTGGCGCAGAAAGGGCGGCGCCTGAATCTCTCCGCAGTGAGAGTATGACCTATGACTAATCTTTTTTTTTTTTTTTTTTGCAGTTGTCCTTATTCGCACTGTTTCTTGGACACTTCCTCACCCTCTTCCACCAGCAGAGACAGAGCCTGTCTGGTCCATCACCTGCAAGGACCTCCAGAAAACTTTACAAATTAACAGAATTTTTTCTGCCATTTGGTCTGTTTGCTCTGGGGTCCACTGTTGGAAAGTGAACGGTAAAGCTTGAAGCTTGGATGAGCTGTTGAAAAATTGGGAGACGTAACTGGCCGATGGTCAAGAACCTAACCTTTATCCCATGATCCTTGAGTTTATCGTTTTGTTTCCTTTTTCATCCATTTTCCTGAATGTTGGATATCCCACATATGCCATTCATATGGTGGATTCATTTAGAGTCCACAGCCATTTTCATCTGCATGAAACAGGTATGAATGGGAGTTCTTCTGTGATTTGACAGCGTCTTCTCTGGATTGAAGGTCATTTGACCTTAGGTTTCTGCCCAGGACGCCATTGTGCTTGATCTAACCATGCAGTTCCTCTCCGGTCCATGGTTGTGCCAAGCACTTTGGAGACTTGTGAGCACTTTTCCCAGTTCTTCGTCTTTCAGAAGTTTTCTTCATATCTCAGATGTTTTTACAAGTCTCAGATTTTTTGTTTTTGACTCTCAGATGTTTTCTCTGTGATTCTCAGACATTTTTTACACCTCTCAGATGTTTTCTCTTTGATTCTCAGACATTTTCTACAGCTCTCAGATGTTTTCTCTTTGATTCTCAGACATTTTCTACAGCTCTCAGATGTTTTCTTCCTCTTTCCCATGTTTTTCTTTGATTCTCAGGCATTTTCTACATCTCTCACATGTTTTCCTCCTCTTTCCCATGTTTTTTCTTTGTTTCTCAGGCATTTTCTACATCTCTTACGTTTTCCTCCTCTTTCCCATGTTTTTTCTTTGTTTCTCAGGCATTTTCTACATCTCTCACGTTTTCCTCCTCTTTCCCATGTTTTTTCTTTGTTTCTCAGGCATTTTCTACATTTCTCAGATGTTTTCTCTTTGATTCTCAGGCATTTTCTAGATCTCTCATATGTTTTCTCTTTGATTCTCAGGCATTTTCTACATCTCTCAGATGTTTTCTTCATCTTTCCCATGTTTTCTCTTTGATTCTCAGGCATTTTCTACATCTTTCAGATGTTTTTTCTTTGATTCTCTGATGTGTTCTTTGACTCTCATTTCTTCTTGTCTCTCAGATGGTTTCTTTGTCTCAGATGTTTGCTTCTCAGTCTTGTGATCAGTCGTCTCACACAGAATCACCAATATGCAGTACCCTTTCTCCATTTGTCCACATCACCGACCTCATTTATGAACGTCTTTATAAAATAAAGAATGAAATACTGTTGTTTTTTGCCTTTGTTAGAACTGAAAAGGACCAACAGTACAAATGTAACTGTCGACATGTCCAGAGTTCCATTCCTCAAACCTGTACCTCAAAAATAACACAATCATTTTACATTGACATAAAATAATTGATAAGTTATTTTATACAAGCCTTAAGATGTGACTCTCAAGGGTTGAAGAAAAAGTGGAAAATTAGGTCAATAATACTAATAATAAACTTGGACTGCGGTGATCGTTCATTACCTCGATTAAATGGCACTTCTTTGTTAACATCAGTGTGTTTCGTGTCTTGCTATCCTCATGGTGACCTTGGCCAAAAGCTGGTCCACTGCAATATTAAAAAAAGAAGAGGTTTGTGCATTTTGAGAAATATGGCTGTGCAAGTATCAGCAGTTTCAATAAAATAATGGTTAAACCTGGATGTGATCCACTATCGTTGTGTCCAACATGAAACCTCCAGTTAAAATACAGTTTGACTTGCATAAAGTCATGAATACGATTTATCCTAGAAGCACAGTTTATCAGTGCATGATGTCAAAATGTGAAAATGTCAATAACTGTGTGGGATTACAATTGAAAAAAGGGTTTGATTAGCAAAAAGTCATGAATATGCATCATTTAGCAGTTTTTTTTTCTAGCTAATGAGCACATATCACCTCCTTGTTCTTCAACTGATTCAGCCACATATCAAACTAGACTATGTATGTGCTGAAATAAAGAAGTGATGAAAGATAGCTAACCAGCAGTCTTTATGGTCTGCTTTGCTTTTTGAAGCTTTGAAGTTGGCCCTCATGCTTGGACCGTGTTTGTAAATGTCTTTTAACTGGATAAATTCATATAAATGTAATGTAGGAATGGAAAAAACAGATATATAGGGATGTGTGATATGACAGTAAAAGTCAGCAGGTTCACAGGCAGCGGAGTTTAGAGTCTGTCTCAGGATTATTTCTCCCGCAGGTGCCAGCAGAGGTCACACTGTAGCTCATAACCACGGCTCCAGCGTCTCAGTGTAATCTACACCACTGATATATTACAGTTTCCAGTCAACACTGCAGCCCAACTGAGAGCTTTTTAGTGCTCTGCCTTAAATAACCTGCAGTTTGGCTGCAGATGAATTAATGCATGTTGAAAATGAATGAGGAAAATAAATGCACTATAAGCACAATATGCTAAGATAAAAGCAGCTTTATAAATTATCTCTGTGCAAGATCTATCTATCTATCTATCTATCTATCTATCTATCTATCTATCTATCTATCTATCTATCTATCTATCTATCTATCTATCTATCTATCTATCTATCTATCTATCTATCTATCTATCTATCTATCTATCTGAGAGGCATGATACAGATATACATCAACAGATATAGTGTATAATAGAGCTTCTAGCCAAAGCTGCTTTTACTTGCATATTCTACACATTTCTGTTTCTAGGAACATCCTCTCACTCAGTGGCTCAAAAAAGTCTCAACAAAGCCTCCTGTGTCGCTCTTTTGCCTTCATTTTTTTAATAAACTGAAAGTCGGCTGTCCATTGCATATTTTAAAGCACTCCACTCACACCACCTTAAAGTTTAGCCAAAAGAGTTCAGACTTTTTTTCTGTCAATTCTTAACCATAGGTGGTCATATGTGACTTGAGCCAATAGAAATGCACAGCTGATGCTCTGCCAGCCAATCAGTGATGAATTCACATAATGATTGATAGTCGTCTGCTGTCCTGGTGTGAACTAAAAAAGCAATCTGCATTAGCAGCCTGTGCTCCCTCTGCTTTACTGCTGTGAATGTGAGTGTCTGTATTATCTGCACTGAACCACCTCATCTATCCATCACATTGTTATTACTGCATTAAATGGGGAGGAATCAATATTTTAAAATCTATCTGCTTTCATCAAACTAAACTTCACAGACCACAAGTTAGTGTTCGCATGTTGCAGTGTTGTGTGTGTGTGTGTGTGTGTGTGTGTATATATCTCATAACTATAGAACTTACACACTAGTGTCATAGTAAAGAAATCTGAACATGTACAGTAGATGCTATAAAATACAGGAGATGGTTGTTTATAGCAGTTTTTACATAATTTATAGTTGAAATTAAATAATTTATAGCACATTTATTGAATACTTTATAGTAAATACTGAATGATTCATAGTAAATACTCAATGTATAGCAGTTGTTGAATAATTTACAGTAGTTATTGAATAATGAATAGTTAATAGTAAATCATTTGTAGTAGTTACTGAATAATTTATTGTAAATACTGAATCATTTATAGTAGTTATTGAATGATTCATATTAAGATTGGTTGGATCATGTTACTTACATCACTGCATTATAAATATCTAAATTCTGCTGAATCCAAGTAGGCAGGAAGCTATAAATTGCTTCAATATGCAGGCTGTTTCAGCACAGCTCAGTCCAGACCTGAAAAAATTTGGTCTTAATGCTAATGCTAAGCTTGTAGCCTGAAAATGAGGCATAGTTCTGATCTTAGAAATTTCAGTTTTCAAATTTGAGACACACTAAAGCCCTGCAGTCCATTTTAGGACTGTTCTAGATAGTGAAAACAATGTGTGGACCAATTCAATTAAGGAAACACACTGGCTGTGCTAATTTAGTGCAGCACTAGCCTTTACCAAGCTGGAAAAACAGCTCTAAAGGGCAGAGATGTAACGAACAGCCAGTGCTGTCAAAGTAAAGGTCCATCACAGCTCTCTCCTCCTCCTCCATTCATCTCACTGAACATACCACCTTGTTTGCCATCCAAATAAAGCACACTGTTAGCGTAGCAGTCATTTCCCCTCACACAAGCAGCCAGCAGGCCAATGCTAACGCTAAATATAGCACACCTGCCTGGGACACCTGCTGGACAACAGCTTGACCCTTACAGGATGAGTTACTGCTGTTTTGCTGTACATTAAATTTAATTACATGATTATTTACACATTTACATTGTTGATTATATACTTGATTTGTAAAAAAGTGCTCTGTACAGTACCAAAAGTACATTTAATGACAGTGGAAGCCTTTCTGGTGCTATACAGGGAACCATTTAACCCTGAATAATCATTTAGGCACTCAAATAGTTCTTTGAATGGTCATGGTTCTATTGTAACTGTTGCCTTTAAGAAGAACCTATGAAGAACCCCCTTTATTACAGACACTTAGCAGCAAGGGCTCGGTACAGGACCAAAATAGTTCTTGACAGAACCCTTTTTGACTCTATAGAGAACGTTTTAAAGGTTCTTTTTAAAAACATGTACAACAGTTATGCCATCATAGCGAAGGACCATGAAGCATTCTTTGAGTTGTCATGCTTCTGTGTAACCATTGCCTTTACTGAAGAACCTACAAAGGGTTCTCTTTTTAAGGGCATTCTTCGCAGCAAATTTAAAACCAAAACTGTGAGCCCTGATGCTGCATAGAACAATGGGTTCTTCACATAAAATAACAACATACAACAGCTTATCCATTATGGAGATCAATTTAACCATGGACCATTTAAACGGCTCTTTGAGAGTCATGGTTGTATGTGTCCATTGCCTTTACTAAAGAAACTTGAAGAACCCCCTTTTTAAAAGGTTTTTTAAAAGATCTTAGTAAAAAAGGGGGACCAAAAGTACCAAAAATGTTCCTTGACTAACAGTAGTGGAGTCATTTTTAACAATTTAAAGAACCAACAGTTTTTCCGTCATAGTGAAGAACCATTAAATCCCACAGAGAATGATTTAAGCCTTTAAATGGTTCTTTGAGTTCTTATGGTTCTACATATAACCGTTGCCTTTACTAAAAATCCTATGAAGAACCCCACTTTTTAAGCATGAAAGGTTCTATATAGGACCAAAAATGTTATTTAACTTGTAGCAATAGTAGAACACGTTTTAGTGCTATATACAACCATTTTAAAAGGTTCTTTTTAGAACCATAAACCAACAGGCTTTTAGTGTTGAAGAACCATTTAATGATGAACCATTAAAACTGTGATTTCATTTCACGTCCTCATCTTTCTTTTTTTAACATTCCCTCCGGAGTCTAGCCATGTGCTTTTGTCGTTGTTTTGGTCTCTGTCTCCTCCCCCGTCCTGCCTCCTGATTATCTGTCTCTCCTGTGTGTAGTCTGCAGACCTGCCTCTCATTAGTCGCATGTGTTTCTTGTTTCAATTCAGTGTATTTATTCCCCCATGTTTGCTCAGTTAGGTGGTCTTGCATTGCATATGTGATCGCTTTTGGTTGTTCCCAGGTTGCTTCGGAGTTGTTACATGTTTAGCTCGTCTTCCTTTACGTTTAGTTTTGATTCTCTTTATTTCATTGTGGACTGTGTGCTCTACTCACCACTGCTAATCGGTTTCTGGACTTGCGTCCTGCCCCATTGTCTCCATCATAAAAAAAACATTCAACTTGTTCTTTGAGTTGTCATGGTTCTTCATAAAGCCACTGCCTTCACTACAGAAACACTTTGTTAGTGTGTGAAGTAACAAATCACATTTAATTCTAAAGGGACACAAATCTGACATCTGTAAACTGATATCAGGAAATTGAGGATGTCAGGCTTAAATGCCTAATAATCTTTACAGTCATTGTGCATAATATTATCAATTATTTCACCAGTTATGCAAAAAATAATTTGTAATTTGTGCATAATGTGATTAACTATAACTACAATTATACATTAGGAAACTGGACATGTGCACCATTGAAAGAAGAGAGCCCTGGTGCAGTTGTGTCAGTAAATAAATTATAAAATTTATTAAAAATCAGCTAAAAGCTTAAGTCTAGAAGTGTTGTATGAGATGTGTGGACAGTGGTGATGGTAATGTCTCATTAAAATCACTGCAGCACACATGAAAAAGAAGAATGTAAATTATTTTATTGACACTAATTGGCAAATTAATAACATACCCCACATAAAAAACATCAGGACAAAGCTTGCATCATTATTTTTTCTCCCCTCACTGTTTTATGTATATGTTATAACACACTCGGAGTGGCTCAAATGGAGAAATAACGGAAAAGATTCAACCGTATTTCAGTCCGGGGCTGAATCAGCGCAGAAACATGAACAGCAGAAAGTGTTACATTCATAACTGCATGTTTTTAAACATTATTAAACAGTGCAGATTTCCACACAATGCTTTAGAGTGAAATTCATCAGAGAGCATTAAGCCTGCAGTTGTAACTTGCACAGTTACAGTCATGTGCAGTGATGCTGCTGGCTATTAGACGTTAATTCATCAGTGGTGCACATGTACACTAACAAACTCTCTACAGTACTGTGTGTGAAAATCAGACGCTTCCTTTTGTTTCATTCCCAGTCAAAACAGTCTATGAGGAAGGAGAAAGTGAAAGGATGACCTTCCAAAAATGGAGTTTAAAAAGTGATTGAACCCACAGAGAAAATGGGGCTCCTAATAACCACCTGGAAGACTGTCCCCATTAGATAAACAGCACTTACAGCTTCCATCTTTGACAGAGAGAAAAATCAAAGCTGCTTCAGCTCTGAAAAAAAATCCACAGGTGTTTTTGTCCATCCTTCCACTGTGAGAAAACAACCCAGTGATGTGGGTCTGAAAGGATGTGTAGCTTTCAAAAAGCCTCACTGAGAAAAGGAGACACATCAAACAAAGAAGCTGAACAATGGACTGACCACCACAGAGTCCAGACCTCAACATCACTGAATGTGTTTGATGACTTCAGAAAATGATCAACCAGCTTCTAAGACTGAACTGTGGAGGTGTGTCTTCAGATTTCTGTGGGAAGCTGAAAGTGAGTGTGCTGAAAAGAATGGAAGCTGGAATAAAGGTAGAGTGACTCGCTGAACACTCAGACAGATTTAGTTGACTTATTTCTGTGTTAAATGTGTGCATGACATAATGAATAACATGCACTCGGCTGTTCCGACTGGAAATGAAATAAATGAATGGTGGTCTCTCACTTTCACAGTACTGTACATGTTAAAACTGCCAAGATTAGCATGAAAACATTGCAATAAATGTTCCCTTAAAGGCAAATACACATATCATGCTAGAAACAACAGCTTATGCTCATACTTTCATTGGTCTAATGCTTTGACTTGCTTTTACAAATCTGACAAAAACACCTACAAATACTATAAAAAAAAAAAAAAAAAAATCAAAAGCTTCTGTAACAAAACCGCTTTCCAAAACACACAAAACTCATACAAAATCTCTTTTAGGTTTTGGCTGCTTTTTACTGCCCTTGTACTCTAACAAGTGCAGCCTGCTTGAGAACACCAATTTATATGAGCAAAAAAAATTTGATAGAAAAAGAAAGTATTAAAGGACTTAACAAAACTTTCTTAGAAATAAAGGTCTGAGATTGTGTTCTTCGCCCTGGAACAACCATTTCTGGTGCCCTAAAGAACGGTTTAAGATGGTTCTTTAAGGGACCACTTTTGTAAAGGAGATGCGGAAAGATCATTTTATACCATTTAAAGGTTTTCCTAGAACCATACATCCAAGCAAAGAACCACTCTGGAACCTTTATTTCTGAGAGTGAATCACTGAATGAGAAAAAAGGAGAAAAAGAAAAACTATGATTTTTAAAGGTGTGTGAATAAATTTTTTTCTGGAGTTTCGTCACTGATAAAAATCAGATGTTTGCAATCTCACGTATTTCACACACACACACACACACACACACACACACACACACACACACACACACACACACACACACACACACATCATATAAATTCTTGTATAAATGGCAGCAAGCCGTTACCTGCCCTTCTTTACTCCCCAAAGATGAAAGTACCAAATTTAATCACCAATCTATTCTAAATACAGGCCATTCTCTTCACTCCTGGCTCGGGGGTCAACGCCCTTCTTAAACATATACAATGCGCAATCCACACCTTTCAGTAATTGTACTGTCTGTACAAGCAAATGACGTTAAGTACATTTCAACAAAGTATGTGTGGACTTGCAAGCTAACACATGCTAATGAAACTCAATGCAAAACAATGGAAAAAATGATCTAAACTCAACATAAGTGCAAAACCGTCTTATTCTGTCACACAATCACATCTCAACTGTTACAATGAAAAGGAAATTTTAAAGGGTTACAAATATGGACTGGCCAACTTCTCATCCTAGACAACTGTCAACTACACTATCTGCCCAAAAGTATCCAGGCAGCTCTTCTAATGCATGAACTTGTATGATCTCCATAGAAAAGCACTATGCTCTGGAGCAGCTGTAAGTGAGCCAAAGTTCTCCATGATCAACGCTAAAAGAAGGCTAGGGTGTATAAATGCCCCTAGCACTGGGCTTTGGACTTCTCTGGAGTGATGGAGCTTCAATACCTTTGGGATGAGGAATGATCCACTAAATCATCCAACATCAGCACCTGACCTAACTAATGCTGAGTCAAATCCTCACAGCAAGTTCCAACATCTAGTGTAAAGCCTTCCCAGAAGAGTTGAGGCTGTTACTGCAGCAAAGCAGGACAAACTCACTATTAATACCCTTCATTTCAGGAGAAACCCTGGATGTCTACCAACTTTTGGACATGGTGTATAGTTTGGGGCGAAAAGTATGATTCGTGGTCATGCAGGTCATTCACTTAAACTGCTGGAATGCTACTGTACTTGGGATCAGGGCTGCACTGAAGAATAGATGGAAAAACTAGCCTATGGATTCATATTTTGATGAAAAAGTATTAAAATTAAAATTAAACCGATTCTTCAGATAAACTGACGTTTTACAACTGTGTCATTTACACTAGTTCTGCATTCACAAAACGCATAAATAAAAAATAAAATAAAAACTAACTGAAATACCGTACAAAACTCTTTTCCAAAACTCTACATTCACCAACTGCTTTAGCATAAACATATAAATATGTATCAACACCACTGTCCTATTCCATTGAAATGAAAAAACTAATTTCAGTCACTCCAAGGCCCGGGCTGGGCAATGCGACGATGCTTCTTGTTATTGTGACAAATTACACTAGAAATGTGCTTTTCTGAATGTGTTAAGTATATTGTCAATATTTAAAATTTTTGACTTATCCCAGATGTCGTCAGTCAGCCGTCATTTACGGCCAAATTTTGCTTTTTAACCTTCTTAAGCTGAGGCTAATATTGCCAACAAACATGAAGTCAATAGTCACCCAAATGTGATCCTTAAACAACTCCTCAAAACTTCTCTCAACCCACTCAAATCATGTCTAGTTATCATGTATGAATGATTCACCCCCTTTTGACAGAAGGTGTTGTGCTGAATTCTGATTCCCCAACAGAATCCGAATCCCCACTTTACAGATTATGTTGGAGAATTTCTATGCTGACGTTTCCATTTGCGAATATATCTTCAATTTCAAAATTCAACCACAAATTTTCACATATAAAACCCGGCAAATGTAATTTGTAGCGTCAATACGTTTGCGTGCCGTGCATGCAGATAAAGGATCTGAAATCAGGCACAACACCTGCTGTCTAACGAGGTTGCATCATTCAGCAAAACAAAGCTGTGTTCATTTTTATAGCTCACAGAAAGTCAAACTGTGCTCTTAATCACATCAACAAGTCAGCGTGATCTTAATGAAGAGCTGGATGCAGTTTGAGTGATGATGTGTGACTACTGACTTCCAGCATTGATGTTAGCAAAATGGAAACTGTAAATTCGATCTTTCAGCCAAATCATTCTTTTAAAGAACAGGAGCATGAGCATCTCAATACAAAGAGTGTGTAATTACTCTTCTTTAATTGGCTTCAGTGCAGCGCAGTACGTGAAAAGTCACTGTATTAGGTTTTTCACAGTATTTTTTAAAAATGTGGCACTACTGATTCTTTTCATCAAACCACAGAAGTATATCCTGACGCATATTGTGTATCCAGAAAAGGTCTTCACAAGTATCGTGATGCTCTATTTTTGTTGTATCACCCAGCTGCTAATATTGGATCTATGAAAATGTGTAGGAAATGTGTAGCTTCAGGCCATGGAGAAATGGCACATCTGACTCAATCACACTTTTTGTGAAAATATTTCTATATCAAGCTACAGCATCAGTGTTCCTGATACGGGTCCATTTACAGAAATCACTTATATGGAGGTCAGAAACCCTATACTGCTTTATGACCCATCCCACATCTTTACAACACCACAGCAGAAAAACCTGTGAAGGAAAACGTCTGTCTTTTTTTTAACTAATCTGCTGCATCTATAGCGTACAGTTCATCATCATAGACGATAATTCTGTTTTCCCTGGTCTTAGACAAGCACAGAAAACACTGATTTGAAAGAGATTTGTAATAGAAGCCTGTGGGCATTACACACCAAAATGAGAGCAAATCGCTGTCGTTGGAACATAACCTTGTATCTCCAATTTTGACATTTTTCAGGTTTGTGACATCATTTGAACATACCACTGTATGTAAATGTCATTATGAATGGACCATTAAAAGTTTTTTTTTTCCCCTGTTGTCATTTTGAAAATACGAGGTTTTGTTCCGACAGAAGCGATATAGTGTTACGATCATTTTTGACCAAATATCAGCCTGAACGATGTTGGCGAGGATGCTGAAATGACACAGAACCGCTCAGTCCTAGCAAAAGTTAAGCAGAGATGAACACATGAGCCCTTACATGCACAGGTATGTGGGGGAACACTCTTAAAAGTTAAGGTGCCAAAAAGGGTTTCTTTGGAGTGATTCCACAGATGAATCACTCCTGCTTTCCTAAAGAACCTTTCAATGGACGGATCTTTAAAGAATCATTTTTGCAAGCACAATGTGCAGGTGTGAAGAACCTCCCCATAACGCAAGTCATAAACAATGAAAGTTTTTTCCCTAGAAGCCTAGAACCTTTATTTTTAAGAGTGTAGACAAATGTACTAACCAATTCATCTAAGTTTGCACAACAGGCTCATCTCCATCAGAGTTCGTATCATAGCCTGTTCCAGATCTGATGGCCAGAAAAAAAAAAAAAAAAAATCTGAAAAAAGCCGCACAGCGCACAGTAGAAACCGGCTCCTGCTGCAGCAGCTCTTCTCCGCCTACAGCAGCAGCAGCTGCCTGTGTGTTACAAGGCAGAAGATGGTGTCTTCTCCATCTGACCAGTCACGGTGACCATACAATCACGCAAACTTGCGTCCTCTGTGGTCATGTTTCCCGTAAGCATCGGCCCATGTACGTGCGGCGAGGCAGTTATGCTCAGGCATAAACGTGGGCGGAGCCCGCAGTGCGAGCGCCGTCCTCCAGCCGCTCCGCAGGCATCTGCTGAGGCTTCATCACACCCACGTAGTCATGGATACTGACCTCTAGATTCTTTGCTCTCAGAGCTGCTACGTGCAACTTTTCCAGGAAATCAGGCATACCTTAGAGAGAGAAAGAGAGAGAAATAGGCAGAGCCACAGAGAGAAAAATAAAAAGAAGTAATAGCAGAGAGAGAGAGAGAGAGAGAGAGAGAGAGAGAGAGAGAGAGAGAGAGAAAGAGAAAGAGAAAGAGACAGAGAGAGGATAATATAAAAAAGATATCAATGGCAGAGAGAGAGTCCAAAGAACAATGACAGTAGAGAGAGACAGGCAGACAGATAGAGAGAGAGAAAGAAAGAAAAAGAGATAAAAAGAAACAGGCAGAGAGACAGATAAAAAAAAAACAGGCAAAGAGAAAGAGACAGATAAAAGAAACAGTGAGAAGAGAGAGAGAGAAAATATTTCAGTCTGATCTGTATAAGCAGGTGTTATGAAATGGAGAAGTGCGGCCGAGTGGCTGCAGTTACTTTTACTTTGTACAAATCTGTAATAAAATCCTCTAAAACCTAACACTGTAATAAGTGACTCTGTACAGTAACTGTAAAAACACCCATGACTGCCATGGAACATCTCAGTATGCAAAGATGATGAAAAGCAGGTTGTTATCAGCCCAAAAATACAACAGATAAACAGTGGAAGCTGCACAGCTATTTTCTCCTGAAACTCAACCTCGCAGAACAGTCCTATAACCGGGTCTGATGGTACATTAAGATACATGAAAACTGCAATTTCAGGATGATAAAAAACTGATTCTAGTGCATTTTCTAAAATGGTTTACTTTTGTGCTTTACTGATACTGGAAAGTTAACAGTCATTTCTTTTACATAGTTAAAAGGCAAACAACTCTAAACAGCTCTAAACTGAGAACAGAAAACAACTGAGAAATGATCCTCTCCTGAATCTCTACTGATTCAGTGCAGCACACACAACACAGCTAAAACAGGAAGCAGAAAAGGAAATACTTACCGCTGGACACCATCCAGCTCAGACAGTAGCGAGGAAAAACCGTCTGGGGGTCATCGCTGTAGGTCAGCAGGTAGTCAAAGCCATTCTGTCAGAACATCAGGACCAAATAAGAGCAGGACTTACTATGGATGCAGTAATTAAATGTTATATCAAAATCAAATCAGAACATGGTGAAATTTATTGATGCACTAAATCACTTCGTTTGCTAAAGTAATTCAACTTCAGTTCTTTACGAAACAATTCAATATATCAGACTCGCACTGCCTTTAGACTTACTTGCTACACTTGCTTGCTAGGACAGTTTATTACAGTAGCTTGTTGCTGTCTAATGTAAAGGAAGCTCAAACTAATGGTTCCTACCTAAAACTGACCTCTGCACTGAACATCATTTGTTTTCAGAAAATAAATAAATGTCACAAAACACCCTCAAATAATACAAATGATAGACCTGTTTAAAAAAAAAAAAAAAAAAAAAAGAATTTACAAATATGACAGGATTTTGATATTGTACATTTAGAATAAATTTAGTGTGTCTGTCATTTTCATGTATAATGAGCTGTTACACATTTTAGTTCTGCCATTTAGAATGCAAAATCTTTGAAGCTCAGTGTCTCAACACAATCAGAACATAGATTTTTGAAATTAGTTATAATGAGATGAGAATTTAAAAATATATATATTTTTACCAATAACTGAATGTTATTAGTTGCTCATTAATGACTAACAAACCTAAAGTCACAGACAAGATCCATGAAAACATCAAATGCAGCACTGAGATTAATATAAACAGCTTCAGGCTTCATTAATTGTAAAACCTAGCCTAATTTGACAGATATGACAGTAATATAATCTATATTATTGTGACTAAAGTCACAGTCACAACAAAACAAATGTTTTCTCAAGATAAAATGTATTATGTCATGAGAACAGCTAGGGCTTTAATGCTTCTCCAGGTCTATGATTCGATTCAATTCAATTCGACCTTGATTGTTTTTGTTGTTCATTTTGTTTGTTGTTGGGAAGTGTGAATTAAAAATAAACAAACAAACAAATAAATAAAAAGTGTACAAAACACGTTATGAGTTTTTCCTTCTTTCGGAACTGTGACACGAGACCACCGTGGACGTTTGTATTGTGGTTTCAGGCTCAGTTTCAGAATCATTACACCCCTAATAATGGAATACGCATCTCAAGTTCTCCAGAAAATAACACTTCTTGTGATAATGATATATTAATATCACAAGATCTCAGGACAAAAAATGAAAATAACTCACAGAAAAACAGGCTTTAAAAAGATGTACACATGTTCCATTAGGGCTTGTGTATGTAAGAATATATATATTAAAAAAAAATAGGTTTATCTCACCTCATCAAAAGATTTGTGCGGACGGATGACCATTCTGGAGCGGTATGAGTGAACCCGAACGAAGTCCTGTGACTCAGGGACGCCTGGGTGTTCCACAGCTCTGCACAGAGTGATTACACTCAGAGTTAAGGACGTATTTATATGTTTTGAACACTGTAAGACAAGGGTGCTCAGTTCTGGTCCTGTTTGGTGATTTCCCTACTCAAACCCGCTATCCATCTATTTAATTACTTCCTTGATTGATTGTCTGTTTATAAGTCCATTTGTTTTTTTTTAGTTTCTGTTTATGTTTCTTTTAATTTTCTACGTAAAAAATAATGCAACACATCCTCTACAGAAAAAAACACTTTGTGCACATTTTAATGCACAATCACTATTTATATATTGGGGTAGAAAATATAAAACATAAAACAATATAAAAACATAAAATGTGCCCTGTGCAACAGTGATGGCACATTTTATATTTCATTTCTTGTCAAGTGTGTTAACCTCAGCAAATAAATAAAAATTGAGGAGTAAAATTTGCAGAAAAGAAAACATGATTGTATAAATCATGTATAAATAAAGTTTATTATTATGGTATGACACAGACATATGTGAGTAGAGAAAACAGTGCTGAACTAAAACACTGGTGTAACATATAAAAGTGCATATAACATATAACATATTTATATAACATATAAAAGTATACACTGAAAGTGCATACCGGGACACCAGGACCATCAAGTTGTTCTTGAGGTCCACGTCATAGCGCCGCACATAGACATAGTCTCTGGAGTACATGGGATACTGCATAGGAGATAAACAAGAACAGAAACTTTCAGCCATTCAAATACCTGCAACATGCAAAAGGTTTACATGTGAGAGAAGCAGAGAGAAAGAGAGGGAGAAGGGACAACAAGACAGACAGAAGAGAGACAGTGAAGAGAAAGACAGCATTTTTGCCAATAATGTCACCAAGTAATCCACTGATATACTTCTGACAATTCACAATGTTATTATTATGACTTTTTTCCCCATTTTTCAATACAGGTAGCAGCTCAAGTTCAGCAACAGTAATAAAATAAAGCTGAAAAAATGAAAGTTCAGAGTAATAACTAAAATAAACCAATCATTACAAAGACACCTGCAAAAAAGTTGAACTATAAAAGCTAAATTAAAGACAGAAATTTAAGTTTGCATCAACCTCAGCTGCCCAAAGTGAAACTGTGTTCCACAGTTTAGAAGCATAATAACAGAAAGAGTCTCTCCATGATTCCTGTACTTTACCGAAAGTGTTTGCAGAAGGTCAGTATCTGCAGATCTAAGATCATAAATATGCAGACATTCAGGAGCTTTAAGGTTATTTAGAGCTTTTAAAATCAGTAGTAAAGCTTTAAAATCTCTCTAAAAGATCCAGGCAGTCAGTCCAGGGTGTATACAGGGGTGATCCATGCTGCTGCGTTCTGTACGAGTTGTAGAGGATGGACCGTTTTCTCTATTAAAAAGAGCATTACAGTAATCAACTCTGCAATGTAATGAGAGCCTAATCGCAATTATTTGAAATAAACAAAACTAAGTCGGCTGACTGCTAACTTTTTCCACAGCCGCTAGTTTTTACCGTCATATCATACCACTACAAGCTGAATGTAAATTGAGTTTGCTAAAGTGAGAAAACTAAAGGTAAATAAAATAAAGCAGTAAATACATTCACTAAGAAATTACAGGGCTAAAGAAAAGAAAGTTCTAAATACATGTTTAGAGGGCAGCATGAGTAATGTTTATTAGCTATGTAGCTGATTTAACATTTTGGCTTCTGTGTATCTGTAGACGACAGTACAACCAGTGTTAGCTACTAACATCAGCCACTTTAAGATTTTACTTAAAATGTTACAAACAATGAACAAAACAAGACACATCATTAATCAGAATTATTTATATGACAATTAATCATAAACGGAAATATCATGACCCTGAGAGCTCCATATGCATGTGTTGCTCTGAGAAAAGGCCAAACTAGAAAAGGGCAATATTTCTCAATATTTTTATTTATTTATTTATTTTTAAATTGGCAGTTTGGTGTATATGAATGAGCTGGCATTCAATAAGTAATGTTTTTGCAACTTAGTCTCTATATATGGACTGTATGAACTTGCAAGTGAATGCTACATTCTACACCAAGAACAGGAAAAATCTGGTTTTACACAATATGGGCCTTTTAATATAATCTCTAAAAAACTTGATCATGTGGTTTCTGATACTGCATGACACACTGTTACAAACAGAATAAAGTCCAGAACCACTGCTACTGTTTTCAGCCAACTTACATATTTCAGACCATGTCTATAGATAACAGTGTGTCAGAAACCATGTGATAAATCTGCACACTTTAAGCCGAGTGTGCGTTGAGTTAGGCATGCAGCTCGCATTATGCTATACTTGGTGTGGTGGAAAATTACAGAAATTAATTTTTTTCCCCTCAAACTATCGCTTTAAAACTGGCTTATTATGAAGGAGATGGATTCAGAGCTTACTGGGAAATGTGTGGCCCAGTGGATGACCTCAGAACCTGTGTTCAAATCCCTGTCCACAACGTCCAGTTTGATGACCAGTGCATCCCACTTCTTCCTGTATTCAGTGTCCAACTAGATCAGAGGGAAAACACGGGGGTGTGAGGATCTAAATTTAGCTCATGTCTGCTTAAAGTGAAAACAGTTAAATGCAAAGGTTTGGGCAATCTGGTCATACATGTTAATAATATGTAAATTTTTTGAGTGAACGTAAGAGAACAGACTTCTGCTCAAGTGTGTCTCTGGAGGACGTGTTAACTCTTTTCACTTAGAAAATCGACAAAGCATGTCATTTGATTTCTGCCTAGAACTCAGCATATGCACCTACGGATATAAATATAATACTCACAGAGAATGCACCGTTCCTTAGCACATAATACAATAAATACAAAAACAAAGGTTCTCAGTACCTGAACATTGAAGAACTGTCTGGGAGTAATGTCAGTGTAGGAACCAAATACTGAAAGAGAAAGAAGGAACAGAAAGACAGTCAGTCAGAAAGACAGACAGAACAGTTTTAATCAATTCACTGGATTCTAAGAAATGTTAAATGCATAGACTGATGAATCAATGGTAACCTGCCCACTCACTCTTAAAGGAAAATTTCTCCACTTGTGCAAAATGAAATGGTTATGACGAAAAAGATGCTCAGAGCGATTAGACATGAAATGCCACAAATCAGAGCTGTTCATAGTGGTAATGATAGGAACCAGACGTCCACCTTTTAAAGCTCCCTCACAGAAAGCTATTACATGAAATTGTTATAAGTACACTGCCTGATGCCTGAGACACTGATTTACAATAGTTCTGAAAAGGTCCTAAAACTTAATTTAAAAATGCATTCACGGTTGGAGGGGTACATGCAGGGTGCTGTGCTGCAAAACAGTCCCTAAAGAAAACTTATTTACTACTATTTTATTAACATTACAAATAAAAATGGTGCATAAAATGTGTACATCTGCACTGTAGACATTGCAACTGCTGGTTAGCCTTGTGAGATGGAGTGCAACATACCCTAGTCTAATCCAGCTCCTAGCCATGGACGCTTGACAATATTAGCATGTAGGGGTTTAACTTGATCTTTTGCTGTAGTGTTAATAAATTACACATGTGCCTCTCTAAAAATCAATGAAGTTAGCCTATATGATGCTTTTATTTTAACTCATTATTGTTATTATGATATTAGGCATGATATTAAAGTAGTCTGTCTATTTTTGGTTTAATAACTAGCACAATGTCAAATCCTTTAAGCCCTCGTTCATGTTTCCTGAAGGAGGGCATTTTGTGTGTAGGTGGTTGCAGCAAGCTTTATCTGTTTAACAAGCACAATCACATGCTAAAAAAAAATATAAAAAAATAAAGAAGTGCTGCCTTGCGCTAATACAGGATGTTCATAGATGTTGTAATATAACTGTTACTCAACATGGACGTCATATTTAAGGGCACATAACCTACATTTTCCTGTGTGGCTCACTTTGTGTGGGTTATGTATTTATGTATGTTTATGTATCAAAAATGGTCATAATTCATTTTTACAAGTCCATTTTCCAACCTCTCTTTATCCCTTAGAATTAAACAGGCTGCTTTTGTTACTGTGCATTTAAATACTGGTATATGTAAATGAGCACTCTTGATTGGTTGTCCAGTGCTGTGCCTCACTCAAAAAGCAGTGAGGGAAAGGAGGAGAAAAAAAAAAAAAAAAAAAAAAAAAGAGAGAGAGAAAACTCTAAACTTCAACATGAAAGGGCTGAACTGCTTTGAACTAAATAGCTGGCATGGATGTAAACAACTTGGTTCTTGGGACATCACAGACACAATTATTTCAAAACGGGCTGTAAATTTGTTTTTTCATCATATGGGCCCTTCAAAGAAAACATAACAGAGGAAAACCAAGATTCCAACGAAAACATGACTGCTTTTGAGTAGACGGCACATTTTCTGACATTTAAATCATCCAACTTGACTGACAATCCTACCTACACCACTGTCAGTTGGCTCAAGCCTACCTTTGGTTCCCACCACCAGCACTGTAAAGAAATCCGAGTTATGCAAGAGTCTGGTACACTGCTGTAGATTAAGGATCAAAAGCGCACAGATCAGTCAGCATTACAGCAGCACTACAGTGTCCAGCCCACAATCAGAAATGCACAGGCTATGGGCTCACCTCTATACTCAAAAAGGTGGCTTCCTTCAATTGGTCTCCTCCAGACTTTGAAGGCTTTCTTCTCAATGACAATCTCCCAGCCAGTTTCTGCCTGCACAGGGTTCCCCCTGCCAGTAACAGCAGCCTGCTTTTTCACAGCATCCAGTGCCTCCAGCTCCCACACGCATCTGGCCATAAATGAAATAAAATCATTTTTTGGGTGACAAACACTTCCATTACTTGTTAGCAACATTAGCCTCACAGTTCCAGGGTAAAACTAAGAACACAAACTTCAAATAAGAGCCCAAATAAGACTTGCCTGATCTACATTTGGGAAAAGGGAGAAATCTGTATAAATTTGATTTTCACAAACCTGTTCCTTCAATGGGAAGGGGAATTCCACTAACTTTTAAAAAAATTCTACATTACACAATAGTAAAGATGCAAATTTATTTAGAGTGGTTTGGTGTGAAATGTTCCCTTCTAGAGAAACTTTCCAAGTCAGGATTGTTCACAGTAGGCCAAACTTCCACCTCTAAAAGCTCCTTCACAGACAGGTATTGCATGAAATGGCTAGAAATACACTGCCTGATGCCTTACAATAGTTTTGAGAAGGTTTTGGCCTAAAACTTGTATTTTACACATATACAGAGTCATATTGACCACCATCATCAACATTATACTGTACATGAAAACTCTCAAGACACATATAGGTTCACTGGGGGTTTTGGATAGAATATAAAATAGCTGTACTTGTCCTGCAGACACTGTAACCCCTCTTAGTGACGTTGTTTACAACTCAAAGATTCAATTATGCAGAAACTTAAAAAAATTCTGTGAAATACTGCAACACAGAGACAGCACTGGGCACTGAATTAGGGAAGTGGAGTCTACTTTACTGCAGAAAGAACTCTGAAAAGCACCAACCTTCTCATTTCGTCATCTCTTATCTTCTCATCTTCCCACATGAAGACCCCAGCCAGGGCAGCCACGAGTTTTCCAGCCTGGGAATGCCTGCCTTGCAGTCGGCGCCAAATGCTGCCCACCAGGGTCCACCTGGTCCTTTCAGAGTAAAGGTTAGAGTACAGCTCAGCTATCTGAAAAGCTCTTCGTAGTCTCTGCCCGGTCACAAAACTACAGTGGTTGGCCAAGATGGTCAGCAACCCTTCTTTCTTCTTCTTCCCAACCCCACCTGCACCTTCTCCTGCTTTGTGGAGCCATGTCAAAAGCTGGCCCAGACTTCCACCCATCCATGCAACAGGGCCAGATTTGACATGTGCAGCACTGTGGGCCTCTCTGGAAGCACTGGAGCACTGCAGGCGGACAGCACGGGCACTGATGCTGCAAATGGGTCGACGGTGGACGGAGGGAAACATGGTCTAAGTCCAAGTACGTGGAGCACCAGCACCAACTGTGACCCCGCTATGTGAATACAACTGACCTCCTCTGTGCAGTAGCTATGCAAAGGCACGTTTCAGCATCTGTGCATCTTGCTGGATCTAAGGCAGCGGTAAAAGCTCTCCTTATGTGTGTACATACCTGGCCAGCTGGCTCAATGCAGCTCTGAAGCTCTGCAGCTAACAAACAGTATGCAATGTCACTCTGTCAAACCACATGGATAAGCTAGTTACTTGGTAGCAAGGAAGTATATCACAACCTGATATTCAGACAAAACCGCTTAAACTACAAGCTCCAAATATATACAGCTGTATATATACAGTATATATATTCACACCAAGCGAGAATGACTAGATAAACACTACAGTATGGCCAGTGGACAGTCTGCCATTAGCTAAGTTAGCTTAACTTAGCTTAGCTAACGCTACCTAACGCTTGTACAGACAGGACCTGTCACTTTGTAAAAAAGGAAGTGCTTCAAGGAAGAAAATTATCTACAGACACTAACGAACAACACATAAGCTGGATAATAAATTCCGCGTCCTGTCCACAGGTTACATTAAACAGTCCTCCTCACCAGTTTCTCCTATTTTCTATCTCAAATGTGCTTTGGCCGTCCTCATGCGCTCAGAGGACAGCGACGGCTGCATGCTTTAAGCCCCGCCCATACCATATTTAGACGATTATTATTGGTCCGCTTCAGTCACTTGCTCATATTCTATTGGTTTTCTCGTGTGTCTGTCAACTTTACAAGGTGTCGGCGGTCGCCTTGCTGCATGTTCAGCCCAGTTCCCTCGCTCCCTACAACCTAACAAGAAATGTACACATGAAGCGCCGGGCCTGTTTTATCACTTCACGGTCAGCACAGCCAGACTATCTGGCGTTTTATTGGGAGTTTACGTAATTGCTGCACTTTAAAAAAGAGAAAGCTCGGTCGTCAGAAACACACATCTGTGAAAATAATATGTAGCATTAATTCTTTAAAAAGGAAAATTACATCTTACGAGTTTTAAGTGAGACTTGGATGTGCTAACTAACAAATACTGGAAGTGAGGGAAGTTTCGTCGTTAGCAAGCAAATCACATTAGCCTGCTAGAAAGCTAGCAGCATCACTTTTAGCAAATATCTGAATTATGTAACACTGGAAACTGCACAGGAAACCAAATGTACCGTTGAAAATTCAAGCGGCACTATAAAATGGCTCACGCACTACATAGTGCACTAATTCTCCCGTTTGGGACGCGCCCTGGTCTTTGCTGGAAAGTGCTATCACGCTGAAGTGACTGGTCTAGTCGCGCATGGTGAGCGCCTGATCTCTAAGACTGACGCTGAGCCAGGAGTCTCATAGAGATACTAACGCTAACTGCTGCAGAGGAAACCAGCTAAACTGATTTCAGACCAGCGACAAAGAACAGCTGCTTCCGCCTGACTGGTGAAGGACCTCTGCTGCTGGTAAAGGTTAAATGGTGAAATGTGAGCGCTTAGTGCTGCTTAGCCAAGAATTGCTTTATGCATTCACTGAAATCGTGTAAAAATGTGCTACTTTTGGGTTCAGGCAGGTTATTAAGTTGTATGTATTTCTATGGGCATAGATATAAAAGGGTTTTGCTTGGTTTAGGCAATGTTTGTAATGATAAAATAAAACAGAATTATATTATTTACTTGAATATTACAATACAATGTCATATCTGCACATGGAAATGTAGTAACGTCAAGCTGTTATTGACGGATCTTGGGTCAAACAGAGAGGCTGAAGAGACTCCATTCACAAATCACTACGAATCTTTACTTTATTATCATATATTTTTTTGTTTGTTTGGTTCTGAATTAGTTTCTGAAGAATGCTATGAAAATGAACAAGCCCAAAAAGTAGCTATATAGCAAAAATAGATTTAATTCATCATATTACATAAAATCTTTTGATCGCATGGCCATTGATTGTTAACAAAAACGTATGTCAAAAAAGATAAGTGTATAAAAAAGGCATTAAATCAACAAGTTCAAATTCAAATGGTACCTCATTAAAACAAGAGGTGCCCAAACTCTTTGTCTTTGTAGGCCAAAGTGCAAAGTTAATGGTGGCCTGAATGCCAAGAAAGCTTTATTATACTATTATTTTTACTAAAATAGTTAATAAAGGCTGTGTTAAAGAAAAATAAGAACTGATCAAGTTATTTTTAGTACATGTTTGTTGTCTCACTGGATGAGAGGGTTGGGCTTCTTTGTAACGGCAAAATCGAACATCCTCAAGCGTCAACTTTAGGCAGTCTTGATCGAGGTCAATAAGCACAAGGTCATTGGCATACATACATGATAAAGATGATAGACATGAATAGGTTCATTCTGTTCTTAGCACTCTTTTAATGCCTCCTTCCAAAATATACGTCTTTTTAAAAAAGAGATAATTAAAGAGATTAAAAAAATGTATATACCTTAAAAGGGAGCTCTACCAGTTTTTCAAACTTTTTGCATAATTTACTGTTTAAGATACAAACATTCAGGAGGGTTTGGTGTAAAATGGTTTAGATTTCTTTACAGTGGTAGCGATAGGAACCAGGGGTCGCCATGTCTACAATGCAAAAATAGAAATTTTATTTACTATCTAAAACCACCAGTGAACCTACACAAGTCTTCTGAATTTTATATTTAATGTTGATGAGGGTTGAGTAGTGATAAATATGAACCTTGGATGTGTTTAAAAAGTATGTTTTAAGTCGAAACCTTCTTGAAATTATCAAGAGACATCAGGCAATGAATTCATAACCATTTCATGTAATAACTTTCTGTGAGGGAGCTTTTAGAGGTGGACATCTGGTTCCTATCACCACCACCGTGAGCAATTCTGACTCTGTATGTTTCTCTGGAAAGGAGCATTTCACACGAAACCACTCTGAATGACTCGGTTTACAACTCAACTCTGTAAGTATGCAAGTACTGTTAAAAATCACTGAAATTAATTTTTTTAAACTGTGCAGATGGTCGTGGATTAGAAATCCTACATTCGTTCAAGCAACCTTTCCCCCGTCCACTAGAGGGGGCCATCATGTAATGTATCTTTAACAGCTCCTTCTGTTTGCTTAAAAACTCCCACACCTGACTCTTCCTTGAACCATCACCAAGGAATCCGTTTATTTATTTGGTATCTTTATTCGTGTAAGCTCATTCACAGATGAGGGCAGTAAGTTGTTCCATTCACTCACTTCTAAGTATTTAAAGGGGAATTCCACCAGATTTTTTCAAAATCTCTGAATAATTCAGTCCTTGAGATGTGAACAGATTCTTCCAGAGTGGCTGGGTGTGGTTTATCTGGGAGAAACTTACAGATTTCTTTACAGTGGTGGTGATAGGAACCAGGGGTCACAACATCAAAAACACAAATGTAGCCATTTTGTTTACTATTCAAAACCACCAGTGATCCGTGTCTTTAGAGATTTTATGTGTAATGTTGCTGATGGTAAAATAGTAGAAAATCTGAAAAATAAAGTTTCCTTTGGGGGCTGTTTTGCCTCAAGACACCCTGCATGTACCCTCCCCACCAAGAATGGATCAAAATATCCATCCATCCATTTTCTACGCCGCTTCTCTCTCAGGGTCGCGGGGGGGTGGGGTGCTGGCGCCTATCTCAACGGAATGCAGAATGCAGGATACACCCTGGACAGGTTGCCAGTCCATCGCAGGGCAGACAGACAGACATAAACAATCACACCTAGGGGCAATGTAACATGTCCAATTGGCCTGACTGCATGTCTTTGGACTGTGTGAGGAAACCGGAGGAGACCCATGAGAACATGCAAACACCACACTGAGAGGACCCCGGTCACCCGGCCAGGGAATCGAACCCAGGCCCTCCTCGCTGTAAGCCGATAGCGCTACCCACCACGCCACCGTGCCACCCTGGATCAAAATAAATAGATTAAAATGCATTTTAAGCCAAACCTTAATCACAAAACTATCATAAAACAATGTGTCAGACATCAGTCAGTGTCTGTCAACCCATTTCGTGTAATCATTTTCTGTGATGTAGCTTTTAGAGGCGTTCAATTCTTCAGGTGACTCGGCAAGTTTCTCATGAATGGAGCAATTCATAACAAACCATTCCCAACAATGATTTGTTTACATTTTAACTATTTAATTATGCAGAATTCTTTAAAAAATCAGTGGAGTTTCCCTGTAAGAAAAGGTCTGAAGCATTTGTGCCACTGTTTTCAAAATATATTATTTTTACTTCTACACAAGTAGCTAGATTAGAAAGTAATCTACTGTTTACTCAGTTCAATTTCAGCCATTAGCATTCAGTTCCTAACTCTGTTTTGGGTTTAATTTCATTCACTTATGTTGTTTCTGCTCCTGGACGGCTTTGCGATGGTCATAACTCTCATTTTTGAGGTTTACAACTTATTTTAGAACAAAATGAGAACAAAATTCAGTTCTTGTGCTAATAGATGCTTTTAAAAAGCATTGTGGAGTGTGTATTTAAACATGACATTCACAAGCTTAGCAATAAAATGAGATCTCAGACTTTTTAACGATTTAGTAATATATAATAGTGGCAAAAGTTCATTTGAAAGGGTAGTAACACTGCCAACTGACCAACAAATTCAAAGTATAGGTTAATACACGTTAATAACAGCTGTTTAGCTAATAATTGTCATGGTTAGCTAAAGTTAGTCAGTTAGCACAGCTAGCTAAAGTAACACCTCTGCAAAACAGAGAACTAACACAGCAATAACTGAATTCAAGGATCAATTATTGTTCATCTGATATGGACATATTTGAAGGTTTTTGTTGCTATAAAATTAAAGGCTAAATTATGTAGCACTATATATTTATCATATACTCATATTGCTTTTATCATATAAATGTAGTGGACAAAGTACAATACATTTCCCCAGTTACAAATTCTCAAATCAGTGCAACAGATTTATGCAATGAAATTAACTTGGTGCTAATTTCTTGATTTGTCAGCATAATTCTCTTGTTATATTTTAATCAACACATGGATGAAAATAAAATTAAAGCAGAACAGTGTACTACGCTGTGTTACAATGAAACAGCTGCCTTTGTGTTTACCTATATTTCATGTAGTTGAAGTATTTATGATAATAGAGTTTAATCCTGACAGTGTGGTGAGGTCCATAGAACTTCATACTTCTACACTTAAAGGATTTAAAGGTTCTCAGAGGTTTCTGTAGAACTTCATAATTCTACACTTAAAGGATTTAAAGGTTCTCAGAGGTTTCTGTAGAACTTCATAATTCTATACTTAAAGGATTTGAAGGTTCTCAGAGGTTTCTGTAGAACTTCATAATTCTATACTTAAAGGATTTGAAGGTTCTCAGAGGTTTCTGTAGAACTTCATAATTCTACACTTAAAGGATTTAAAGGTTCTCAGAGGTTTCCATAGAACTTCATAATTCTACAGTTAAAGGATTTAAAGGTTCTCAGAGGTTTCCATAGAACTTCATAATTCTACAGTTAAAGGATTTAAAGGTTCTCAGAGGTTTCCATAGAACTTCATAATTCTACAGTTAAAGGATTTAAAGGTTCTCAGAGGTTTCCATAGAACTTCATAATTCTACACTTAAAGGATTTGAAGGTTCTCAGAGGTTTCTGTAGAACTTCATAATTCTACACTTAAAGGATTTGAAGGTTCTCAGAGGTTTCTGTAGAACTTCATAATTCTACACTTAAAGGATTTAAAGGTTCTCAGAGGTTTCTGTAGAACTTCATAATTCTACACTTAAAGGATTTAAAGGTTCTCAGAGGTTTCCGTAGAACTTCATAATTCTAAACTTAAAGGATTTAAAGGTTCTCAGAGGTTTCCATAGAACTTCATAATTCTACACTTAAAGGATTTAAAGGTTCTCAGAGGTTTCCATAGAACCTCATAATTCTAAACTTAAAGGATTTAAAGGTTCTCAGAGGTTTCCGTAGAACTTCATAATTCTAAACTTAAAGGATTTAAAGGTTCTCAGAGGTTTCCGTAGAACCTTAGAATTCTAAACTTAAAGGATTTAAAGGTTCTCAGAGGTTTCCACAGAACCTCACAATTCTAAACTTAAATAATTTAAAGGTTCTCAGAGGTTTCCATAGAACCTCATAATTCTAAACTTAAAGGATTTAAAGGTTCTCAGAGGTTTTTGTAGAACCTCATAATTCTAAACTTAAAGGATTTAAAGCTTCTCAGAGGTTTCCATAGAACCTCACAATTCTAAACTTAAAGGATTTAAAGGTTCTCAGAGGTTTCCGTAGAACTTCATAATTCTAAACTTAAAGGATTTAAAGGTTCTCAGAGGTTTCCATAGAACCTCATAATTCTAAACTTAAAGGATTTAAAGGTTCTCAGAGGTTTCCATAGAACCTCACAATTCTAAACTTAAATAATTTAAAGGTTCTCAGAGGTTTCCATAGAACCTCATAATTCTAAACTTAAAGGATTTAAAGGTTCTCAGAGGTTTTCGTAGAACCTCATAATTCTAAACTTAAAGGATTTAAAGGTTCTCAGAATTAAAAGAGTCTTTCTGCATTTGGTCCATTTTGGAAAAGGCTACTTCCAGATATCCTGTGGTTTTGACAATCAGCAATCATCTTGAGACAGTGCAAGTGTTTGTACTGTGTAAAAGCTTTACTGTTTCATCCTCAATACCTCAAAACTGCACTGAACCTTAAAAGAACCTGAAAAGAATAACAGCTTATGTTCATGGAAAGCATGTACACGTACATTTCATTTCTCTGAAAAAAGTGGTATTTATAATAATATAGCATTAAGCTTTCTTAGATGTGTAAAACCCAATCATACATTTTGCAATGAAACCCTTCAAGTTCGAGCTGATGTTTAGTACTTCTACTCAAGTTGTATTTTTGAAAGGTACTTTTACCTTTACTGCAGTCATTAATTTACTGCAGTAACAAGAGAATGCCTGAGGCTACTCTACACAGCCCTGCACGTTCGCTCTCACTCTGTGCAGAGATCTGCTCCAGCACATTCAGTGCTGCTTATCAGAGAACACAACAGTACTGTACACATAGGCTGTAGTGACTCACTGATAGCACATGAAGGCAACCGATAGGATGAATGGTGCATTATAGTCTATACCATTCACAATTTACAGTAAACAATCTGCATTGTGCTTTGTTGCAGTAGGCCTAGCAGTGTTGTAGGGCTGAACTGTTGGCCTCTTTGCACAGATAATACAGAAAATGTCTTCTTTGTGAGGGAAGTAATGTTTGCCATTCCGGTAGCTGATTGCTTAGAGGTGACCATCCTTTAGAAGACATAGGAATCAGCCCATGTCTATGTAATAGGAGACACTGTAGAGCATCTGCTGACATCTGTTATTAACTATATGTCCAAAAGTATCCAGACAGCCCTTCTGATGAGTGAATTCTGCGACTTTAAAGGGGAATTCCTCCAATATGTAAACAAGGTTCTTAAGAGTGGTTTAATGTGAAATGACGTGTCTTCTGAAATTTGATGTGTAGTGTTGATGACGATAAAATAGTGAAATAGTGGAAATGTGAAATAATATGTTTTCTTTGGGGATTATTTTGCTTCACCACATCCTGCATGTATACCTCTGCCATAAAGGAATAAAAAATGGTTTTGGATCAAAAGCTTTTCCTAAAAATAGTGTAAAAAAATAATAAATAAATCTTTGAAATTCGCCTGTAAGGTGAACCCATTGCTGACACAGGTGTTAAATTATGCACTCACTGGTATAATCTCCATAGAGTGATATTGACCAGTTGAATGGGATGCTCTAAAGCTGCTGCACATGAATGTAAGGTCACCCAGCTTAACACCAAGTGTGGGTTAGAGGGGTATAAGCCCGCCCATTGTTTGGCTGTGGAGTAGTGGAGCTGCATTCTGTACCCAGATAGCGTTCCATCAATTTTTCTATGTTTCTGCTTAATTAAATAGTTAGGATGTGAACAAAGTCATTCAGAGTGTTATGATGAGAAACTTACTGAGTCAGAAGTGTTTACAGTCTACTGAGTTTTTACATATAAAATTGATAATGGTAAAATCTAAATGTAAGTAAATGTAGCTAGCTAAATCTAAAACAATAGTTTTCTCTGGAGACTATTTTACTTGCTATTTCCATCTGGTTCCTATCACCACCACTGTGAACAATTCTTACTGCAAATTTCTTACTCTGCAAAGTGTTTCACACCAAACCACTCTGAATGACTTTGTTTACATCTTAACCATTTAATCATGCAGGAATTTTGAAAAAGCAGAGAAATCTAAAGTCCTTTAAAGCTGGCAGAGACTCAGCGCTATAAAAAGTGTGGTCTTGCAAACACATCTGGCCCTGCCGTGTGCCATCATTCTTTGAGGTAAGTGGGTTGCAAGTAAATGCTGGATGCGGCTCACGTTTGGACCTCATCAGATAGCAATGATGGAACTCCATCCAGTATCTTTGGGATGAGCTGAAGTGATCCAGAACTGATCCACCATTCCTATCTGACCTCACTAATGCTCTTATGGCTGAATGCAATCAAATCCCTGCAGCAATCTTCTAATATCTGGTGTTAAGCCTTCCTAGAAGACTAGACGCTGTTACTGCGACATAGAGGGACAAACTCACTAACTCTTAATTTCAGTAGATATGCTGGAGGAGCAGATGCTATAGACCTTTTGACTGTTTTTAAATTCCTCAATGCTCAGAGATGTTTTCTGTGTTTTGGTTTCTGGGTGTTCTCTGAGATTAGACATGGGAAAGTCTTCAGCTTCAGTGTTTCAGCTGAGGAGGGAGAAAACTGTGGTGCCCCTGCACTGAGAGGAAAGTAGCCTTGGAGAAAAAAGCTCAGTGTATCTTTATTATCAAGAGCTCTCAATCCACGTTCAGGCTGAGGGACCTTCCTACATACCAGTTCATAAAGCTGTAGTTCAACCCATTCATGTCCAACACCCATATTTAATATGATCAGAACCACAGAACATGTTCTGTTTAGTCTAAAGTAATGATGGTGTGATGGTGTGTTATAGCTTTGATAAACACGGACAGCATTTATTTGTTTTATTTTTTGTATGTAATTTTTCATTCTTTTGTTGATACCAAATTTGGGTTTTATAGAATTTTCCTAGAAAGCAGTATTCCCATGTGACCAAAGTAAGATAAATAATGTGATTACAGACCCACTTTGCAGGTAAATGGTTTGATCCACTTGAGTAAGTTTGGACATTAATGGGTTAACTGCAGGTCTCCATGTCACTACTGTGGATTTTTTTAAAGCCAAAGGTCAACAATGAGGTAGCATACAATCATGAATTGGCAATAGTCAGTAGTATTAAGCAATATAGTAATAAAGTAAATGATATATAATGATTATTATTTTTTAACGCACAATTCTTGCACCATCCAATACATTTGGTATGAGATGGAGTGATCCAGTACTGATCATTATTAAATAATTTCTAGACACATTTTGTGTTTTTCTCCAATTTGTTAAATTCAGCAAATACAATAATTGTGCACTAAAATGCGCAGATGTGCGTTCTCTGTAAGGAATTTATTAACTTTCACTTAGAACATGGAATTTGACCAGGGCACCCAAAACTTTGCATACGACTGTGTATACATAGAGGTCTTCCAACAAATTTATATTTATATACATTTATATTGAACAGAAATAGAGATGTAACAAAAACAGATTTAACAGAAACAAAAAGAGAAATAAAGTTGAAAGGTTCGGCCACTTTCAGACGGTGTAAAAAAAAAGCTTTAAAAAGCCTTGACTGACAACATTAATATGTTTACTGACTTAAAAATACTTTTAAAACAGTACAATAAAATCACACGGTACACAGACCGAGCCACGCAGTCACGCGGTTCAATCAGGGCGTAGCTAACCAGTTAAGACCAGTACGATGCAGCACGGTTCCTCTGCTTTTATTTATTTATTTATTTCTGCCAAAAAAGGGAATGGGCGGTATCCCGTGACGTCAGAACGGAGCGAAGAAAAAAGGAACCTCATCCGCTTCCACGTCCAGCTTCGTAAGAGCGGAGAGGCGTTAGAGACGAAACGCAGTTTATTTTACTATTACAGATCGTATTTATCTTGTTACGAAGACAGGTTGAGTTTTTTTTTTCGTGTTTATTTTTTACTTCAAGTCGAGTTTCGTGGTTTTGAGGGGGGGAAAATCGAAATTTTAATTTTAAATTCTCTCCCGCGCTCAGTCCGTTTTAAGCGGCTTCGCGGGCTCCGATCAGGAAACGCCGACAACCTCACAATAAAAAAAATCGTCACCCATCATCTCTTTTAACGTGGTAAGTACAGTCATACATTTTTTTAAACGTATTTTTATACACGTTTTCTCCCTTTTCCGTCCTTTGAGACGGAAGACTTGAGCAATGTGAAGTTACTTACTCAACCGATTCGGCTTTAGCTTTAGCTTCGCTAACGGCTTTCGCACGAGGCTGAAGTTCGCTTTTATTCGACGGCTTTTTGTTCCAATCTTCTCGTTCCACCTTAAATGGTGCGGCCGTTTTTATTAAATCGCGTCAGTGCCTGAATTTAACTGCTGCACCTTTTTAAGTCGGAACGGGAAAATTCGAGTAAGAAGGCGCGACGTAGGTTAGTTAGGTTAACTACGCTTCGTGGCTTCCACAGGCTAGAAAGACAGAATCAGCCCCAATTTACATTAATTCCTGTCAGTGACTTTAATTCGACCATTTCGCCATACCCAGCTTTGGTTTATTGTATGTTTCGGTGGCTTATGTCGAAGGATTAAGGTGTGTTAGCTTAACGCTAAGCGCCAAATGTTGAATGAATCGGTGTCATTAACGGCACGTGTAGCGCCTGAAAGGAACCGGCCGGTCTCGCCGCCTAGCTTTAGCTTTAGCGCCACCGTAGCAGCACCCATCTAACACAAAGCAGGGTGTCCCCAGCTCCGGGACGGTGTTCAATCAATTTCATTTCACTTCAGATCAGTTCGGTTCTGTCGGAACGACGATTTCTACAATAGACTTTGTCTAGCAGGTTTTTCCAGCAAAGTAAAGCATTTTTCTGATTTGCGACCCAAGGTCGACCGTGTCAATGAAAAGAACAGAACATGAAGTAGAACCTCAGAGGAACCAAGACTCTAAAGGGGGAAGCTCGCTAAGAACATGAGTGAGAACCTCTGAGAAGCCTAGACTCCAAAGCGGGAAGCTCCCTAATAGCATGACGTAGAACCTCTGAGTGGAACCAAGACTCAAAAGGGGGAAAACTAGAATCCTCGGCCTCTGAATCTTTATTTACCAGGAATATCTCAAAGAAAATTCCAGTAAAATTGGGGGGCAGCGTCACATAACAGATCACACATTCATAATATTTTGATGTTCATCTCAGTCCAATTCGTCTTCCAATACAGCAAAGAAACTGCACTAGTTTCCTCTCTGCGTGTGACATGGCTTTAATGTTTAAAGATGTTCTGACTTGTGTGACAAAAAAGGAACGCAAATTCAAGATTTGTAGCTTCAAGTGATCATATGCCTATTGATTGTAATGATTCTCCAAGTTGATTTTGGAGCTGTCAACCCATTTTTCAAGATGTCAGAAATGTTTCTAAATGTGCCTTAGATTTGCACGTTGTACAGTTTATCTGAGGTTTTAGGATGGCACAGTTGTTTTGCCATTCATTCCGGTTTCTTAGCAGCGGAGAAACAATGTTTGTTTTTGTTTTTCTTTAAGTAGTGTCCTCATCTCATGTGATGGCCTAAAGCAGATACATTAGCTCTGAGCTAATGCAGCTAATATGTTTGCCACAGTACAATATGTTGTATTTTTTACAATATGTAGAATAATTACAATCACAGTTTAAAAATAGTGCCATGTCTTATGTACAGTTACAGTAAGTTATTGATGTGTTGTACATTTGCAACGTAAACAAGGAACAAACACTGAGAGGAAACGCGCCTCAGAAGGGGAACACATCCTCATCTGGGCTGGGCCGGAGTGTAGTACTTTAGTCAGTTAAAACGGAGCTTTTACAGTGAAAATATTTAACATAAGGTGATAACTGATGTTACAGACTGGCTACTGACAGTGTTTTACATGTAGGACATGTTGGGTATGAGGTTAAAGTGGGAACGTGAGTATAAGACAGGTTGAGAAACAGTA